>NW_027361775.1:17972500-18092500 GCF_039654945.1 Dendrobates tinctorius | reverse complement strand
AACGCAAATGTGAAACCAGCCTAAGACAGTTGTCTTTAATGGAGGTAACGAGTTGATTAGGGGTGTCTAACTGTTCTGTAGGAACCAGAACTCTTAGTGGTTGTTAGGGGATCAAATATTTATTTCTCACTGCAAAATGCAAACAAATTTATATAATTTATACAATGTGATTTTCTGGATTTTATTTTTGATATTCTGTCTCTCAATATTAAAATTAACCTACCCTTAAAATGATAGACTGTTGATGTCTTTGTCAGTGGGCAAACTTACAAAATCAGCAAGGGATAAAATACTTATTTCCTTCACTGTATACAGTAGATAGAGGGTACACCTTTTTATGAACGTTTCCTTCACAACATGAAGCATTTTTCACACACAGTTCCAATTCTTTCCTTTTTACTCGCTTGTTCTCAATCTTCACCGCAACACTCAGCTTCACAACAATCCAGTTTAGTACTACAGTCCAGTTCGCCAGAGTCCCATTTTCAACCCAGGGTTCAGTGTCTTCTTTCCCCTCTCGGGAACTATATTGCCAGTATGGCAGGCACTTAGCTTTTCTGTCACTGGTGCCTTGGAACTCCCACCCGGGGGCACTGCCTTTGTCTCATGTACTCTGTCTCATCCTGGTCCATTACCTCTCTGAGGTATAAACTACGGGCTGAACTGCTAGGTGTCCTCTCCTAAGACCAGTCTTTGATAACTATCTCTTGGTCACTTCTCTGTTTCTTTTCACTAGGATCTTGCTATCATCTGTCATGGTCTCCTCTCATTTAGAGATACCCACAACATGTAGCACTGCTCACTGATCAGTCCTTAGGTTGTCTTGCAATGCACACCGACCTCTATCTGTCTTCCTGCCAGGAAACTGTCTCTTTACCTCAGCTTAGTCCCTCTCATTTTTGACTAGTCCCAACCATTAACTCTAACTCTCTCTACCATCCAGCAAAACACAATACCAACACTATTAATGCATGTCTCAATTAATATACAGTGCCTTGCAAAAGTATTTGGCCCCCTGGAACTTTTCAACCTTGTCCCACATATCATGCTTCAAACATAAAGATACCAAATATAAATTCTTGATGAAGAATCAACAACAAGTGGGACACAATTGTGAAGTTGAACAAAATTTATTGGTTATTTAAAATATTTGTGGAAATTCAAAAACTGAAAAGTGGATTATTATTCAGCCCCTTTACTTTCAGTGCAGCAAACTCACTCCAGAAGTTCATTGTGGATCTCTGAATGATCCAATGTTGTCCAAAATGACTAATGATGATAAATATAATCCACCTGTGTGTAATCAAGTTTCCGTATAAATGCACATGCACTGTGATAGTTTCAGGGTTCTGTTTGATGCACAGAGAGCATCATTAAGACCAAGGAACACAACAGGCAGGTCCGTGATACTGTTGTGGAGAAGCCTGAAGCTGGATTTGGATATAAAATGATTTCCAAAACTTTAAACATCCCAAGGAGCACTGTGCAAGCGATCGTATTGAAATGGAAGCAGTATCACACCACTGCAAATCTACCAATACCTGGCCATCCCTGTAATCTTTCATCTCAAACAAGGAGAAGACTGATCAGAGATGCAGCCAAGAGGTCCATGATCACTCTGGATGAACTGCAGAGATCTACAGCTGAGGTGGGACAGTCTGTCCATAGGACAACAATCAGTCGTACACTGCACAAATCTGGCCTTTATGGAAGAGTGGCAAGAAGAAAGCCATTTATCAAAAGATATCCATAAAAAGTGTCATTTAAAGTTTGCAACAAGCCACCTGAAAGACACACCAAACATGTGGAAGAAGGTGCACTGGTCAGATGAAACCAAAATCGAACATTTTGGCAACAATTCAAACGATATGTTTGGCGTAAAGGCAACACAGCTCATCACCCTGAACACACCATCCCCACTGTCAAACATGGTGGTGGCAGCATCATGGTTTGGGCCTGCTTTTCTTCAGCAGGGACAGGGAAGATGGTTAAAATTGATGGGAGTATGGATGGAGCCAAATACAGGATCATTCTTGAAGGAAACCTGTTGGAGTCTGCAAAAGACCTGAGACTGGGACAAACATTTGTCTTCCAACAAGACAATGATCCCAAACATAAAGCAAAATTTACAATGGAATGGTTCACAAATAAACGTATCCAGGTGTTAGAGTCAAAGTTCAGACATGAATCCAATTGAGAATCTGTGGAAAGAGCTGTAATCTGCTGCTCACAAATGATCTCCATCAAACCTCACTGAGCTCAAGCTGTTTGCCAAGGAAGAATGGGCAAGAATTTCTGTCTCTCGATGTACAAAACTGATAGAGACATACCCCAAGTGATTTGCAGCTGTAATCGCAGTAAAAGGTGGCGCAACAAAGTATTAAGTTAAAGGGGCCAAATAATATTGCACGCCCCACTTTTCAGTTTTTGAATTTCCACAAAAATTTAAAATAACCAATAAATTTTGTTCAACTTCACAATTGCGTCCCACTTGTTGATTCTTCACCAAAAATTTACATTTGATATCTTTATGTTTGAAGGGAAACGGTTGAAAAGTTCCAGGGGGCCGAATACTTTCGCAAGGCACTGTAATACAACATTACACTGGTTCTTTAAGAGGAACATGAGCAGTATGTCTATCTCCTTAACCACTTAACGATCGCCGAAGCGCCTTTTAACGGTGGTAGTTAAGGGTACTTAAACCACAGTGCCGTTAATTAACAGCGCTGTGGAGAAAGTGTATAGCACCCCCCAGAGTCGGATTTTCCCCAGGGTCTCAGCTGCCGGGGGGTAGTAGAGACCCCAGAGAACATGATTTGGGTCGGTTTCTACTAAGTCCGAAGTGCCATTTAATTTCTCTCTCCTCTGATGTGATCGCACATCAGAGAGAGAAATAGGGTCCTCGATCCCCCGATACCTTCCGGTGGTCATCAGCCCATGTGCTTCTCCTCCATGGGTGCCGCCATCTTCTTCCTGGAAGAAAATGGCCGACGTATGCGCAGTGCGCCCGCCGAGATCTGACAGCCGGTACCCGGCAACAATAGGACGATTTTTCCTATTGGTTCATTTTGGTCACTGTGATAGACCCTATCACAGTGATCAAAATATAAAAATAGTAAATAAACCCCCCCTTTATCAACCCCATAGGTAGGGAAAAATAATGAAATAAAGAAAATGTATGTATTTTCATTTTTCCATTAGGGTTAGGGTTGGAATTAGGGTTAGGGTTGTGATTAGGGTTAGGATTAGGGATTAGGGTTAGGGGTGTGTTGGGGTTAGGGTTGGAGCTAGAATTGAGGGGTTTCCACTATTTAGGCACATCAGGGGGCCTCCAAACGAGACATGGCACCACCATTGTCTCCAGCCAATTTTGCGTTCAAAAAGTCAAATGGTGCTCCCTCTCTTCTAAGCCCCGACGTGTGCCCAAACAGTGGTTTACCCCAACATATGGGGCATCAGCGTACTAAGGACAAATTGCACACCAACTTTGGGGGTCTAATTTCTCCTGTTACCCTTGGGAAGATAAAAAAATTGGGGTCTAAAAAAATCATTTTTGTGGAAAAAAAAATCATTTTTTATTTTTACAGCTCTGTTATATACTTCTGTGAAGCATTTGGGGGTTCAAAGTGCTCACCACACATCTAGATAAGCTCCTTGGTCTGCATTCCAAAACGGCACTCCTTCCCTTCTGACTCTCTCCCATGCGCCCAAACAGTGGTTGCCCCCCACATATAGGGTATCAGCGTACTCAGAACAAATTGCACAACAACTTTTGTGGTCCAATTTCTCCTGTTACCCTTGGAAAAAAAAAATAGCAGGTTAAAAAATCATTCTTGAGGAAAAAAATGTTTGTTTTCACGGCTCTGTGTTATAAACTTCTGTGAAGCACTTGGGGGTTCAAAGTGCTCACCACACATCTAGATAAGCTCCTTGGGGGGTCTAGTTTCCAAAATGGGTTCACTTGTGGGGGTTTTCTTCTGTTTAGGCACATCAGAAGCTCTGCAAACGCAACATGATGCCCGCAGAACATTCCATCAAAGTCTGCATTTCAAAATGGCGCTCCTTCCCTTCCGAGATCTCCCATGCGCCCAAACAGTGGTTCCATCCCACATATGGGGTATCAGTGTACTCAGGACAAATTGCACAACAATTTTTGTGGTCCAATTTTTCCTGCTAGCCTTGTGAAAATAAAAAATAGCTTGTCATACATCAAGATAAGTTCCTCAAGGGGTCTAGTTTCCAAAATGGTGTCACTTGTGGGGGGTTTCTACTGTTTAGGCACATCAGGGGCTCTCCAAATGTGAAATGGCGTCCAATCTCAATTCCAGCCGATTCTGCATTGAAAAAGTCAAACGACGCTCATTCCCTTCTGAGCTCTTCTGTGCGCCCAAACAGTTTACCTCCACATATGGGGCATCGGTGTACTCTGGACAAATTGCACAACAACTTTGGGGGTCTAATTTCTCTTGTTTCCCATGTGAAAATAAAAATTAGGGGGCGAAAAGATCATTTTTTTGAAAAAATATGATTTTTTTATTTTCACGGCTACGTTATAAACTTCTGTGAAGCACTTGGAGGTTCAAAGTGCTCACACACATCTAGATAAGTTCCTTAAGGGGTCTAGTTTCCAAAATGGTGTCAATTGTGGGGGTTTCCACTGTTTAGACACATCAGGGGCTCTCCAAATGCAACATGGCGTCCGATCTCAATTCCAGCCAATTCTGCATTGAAAAAGTCAAACGGCGCTTCTTCCGTTCCAAGCCCTGCCGTGTGCCCAAACAGTGGTTTACCCCATGGGGTATCAGTGTATTTAGGAGAAATTGCACAACAAATTTTGTGGTTCATTTTCTCTTTTTACACTTGTGAAAATAAAAAAAATTTGGTTCTGAAGTAAAATGTTTGTAAAAAAAAAAAAAAAAAGTTAAATGTTAATTTTTTCCTTCCATATTGCTTCAGTTCCTGTGAAGCACATAAAGAGTTAATAAACTTCTTGAATGTGGTTTTGAGCACCATGAGGAGTGCGGTTTTTAGAATGGTGTCATTTTGGGGTATTTTCTGTCATGTTGACCTCTCAAAGTGACTTCAAATGTGAGGTGGTCCCAAAAAAATGGTTTTGTAAATTTTGTTGTAAAAATGAGAAATCGCTGGTCATCTTTTAACCCTTATAACTTCCTAACGAAAAAAAAATTTTGGTTCCAAAAATGTGCTGATGTAAAGCAGACATGTGGGAAATGTTATTCATTAAGTATTTTTTTTTTTTGTAATTTAAGGGCACAAAAATAAAAAGTTTGAAAATTGCAAAATTTTACAAATATTCGCTACATTTCCATTTTTTCATAAATAAACGCAAGTCATATCGAAGAAATTTTACCACTACCATGAAGTAAAATATGTCACGAAAAAATAAGAATCAGCGGGATCCGTTAAATCTTTCCAGAGTTATAACCTCATAAAGTGACAGTGGTCAGAATTGTAAAAATTGGCCTGGTCATTAAGCTGCAAATTGGTTCCATCACTAATGGGTTAAATACTCACAAAATGTGTAAATAAAGTATTTACTTTTTGTTCTGTTAAGAACACCTCTCACTTGAAAGGTGAGCTGTTTTTCTCTCTTATTAAGTTTATTTAGTAAGTTACGCTACTTGCATTTTTTAAATTTTTATCTTAAATTTTGCAAAAAGGAACACACATACAAAACACAGGGCACTAATTGTGCCCTAAGTAAAGAGACAAACAAGGCCACATGAAAATAACAAACAGTATTTTCAAAGCATTTAAAACAAGATAAAGAAAAGTAAACACAATCCAAGGTAGAGTCACTGGTTGTACATTGGTTCAATGTGTTATAGAATATGCCAGCGCAGGTGGCTCAAACTTAAACATTAAGTCATTACATACTCATGTAAATGAACAAAGGGGAATCAGAAAGAAAAAATGCAAGAGAAGAAGATAAACCAAAAGCACAAATACACAGAAAGACAAAGGGGAGGGAATGTATGGGAAGAAGGGAGAAGGCAAAGTCAGAGAGGCTCCTAAATAGTGGACTTAGGCTAGTTTCACACTTGCGTAGGGCATAGCTGCCGAGGGCTGCGTAGTTCCTCCTTTAAGCCCCGCCCACTGCTGCACCTCTTCCATTCAGCTCCGCCTACGCCGGCATGCATCCTGCGTACCTATCTTCAACATTGGGTATGCAGGCCATGTGAATGTATGCAGATGCCTCCGCATGCGTCTTTTTGATGCTGAGCCGACCGCAACAAAATGCAACATGTTGCATTCGACGCAGTTCGGCGCAGCGCCAAAACGACGAATGCTGAGGCATTGCATGGCCTGCATACCCAATGTTAAAGATAGGTACGCAGGATGCATGCTGACGTAGGTGGAGCTAAATGGAAGAGGTGTGGCAGTGGGCGAGGCTTAACAGAGGAACTACGCAGCCTTCTGCACCTATGCCCTAAGCAAGTGTGAAGCCAGCCTTAGTTTTCTCATATGAGGTCAAGGTAATTGGAGGAAAATTTAAACTCCAGCCAATAGACCCATGTTCTGTAAAGTTTATTATGGGAATTATTGATCGTGGTGAGCTCTTCCATTAACATAATCTCTTTTTTTTGGAAAACCAGAGTGAGATTGTCGAGGTAGTATCACTTTTCCATAGCAAAAGAATGCACGCTCTAGCAGACGTAAATGTCTCAGTATCAAGTTTTTAAAGGGAAATCACTGTGATGTAGAAGGACAAAAGTTGAGTCAAGGTCTCAAATAAGATCAGTGAATTTACGAATCACTAGTTGTACTTTTCTTCAGTAAAAAGAAAGGAGTTTGTAGGTCCAGAAAATATGCAATAGGTCACACTCTTCCTCCCCACATCTCCAGCACTAACATCTGGAAATACAGAGTGTAGGTGAGTTAGGACCAGATACCACCAATATAGTAGTTTCTAGCCGACCTCCTGGAATCAAGAGCTGATGGATGATTTATGTGTCAGGGTGAAGCTATACACTCGACAAGGTGCAACCCATATCCCTCTCCCATTGGCTCTGGAAGTGTGTTTTAGACTGGTCCAGGGGTTCAATCAGTAAGGAATATGAGAATGACAAAGTAAATGTGTCTGTCACAATCCATTTTCAGATCTGTGGCAGAATCTGGACTCTCTTGTATGAACCTTTTTCCTTCTGGTCTCGGGGGTTAATATGGAGTTTTGCCCCCCGGTGGCCGCTGGTGTTACTACAACTTTAGTTGGTCGGCTGCTGGGTTTTTGCCCCCAGTGGCCACTGGTGTTACTACATGTTTAATTAGTCAGCAGGTGGCGACCTCCCCCCTCCTTCCTATAAAAGGTCGTCATCTGCTGCTTCTCCCTGTTGGTAATACTGGTCATTCACTTACCAAACTTGGAGAAGAGAGGAGATATTTGGAGAAGTGTTGTTGCAGCTTATCTGGAGCCTTGGTGTTTCTGCTGGAAGCTGTGTTTGGGTGCCGTACTCTGCTGCCTCAGGAGCATTGGCAGCAGAGAAAGCTAAGTTGCTTGCTTTTCCCTGTCTGTTGTTTTCCCTGGTGTTTTACTAGTACAGCGGTGAGGACCAGTGTCCGCATTTGCCAGTTCCCTAGTAAGGGATAGGTGCAGGGCAAGTGAGGGACTGAGGTAGCCTGGTCAGCGACAGGTTGAAAGAACCTGTATAGGGAACGTTAGGAGAGTTCAGGGCTCTTCGTTAGGGAGTGCAGAAGGTGTCCACTTCCCCGTTCCCTATTATAGGGCCCACCGTTGTAATTGTTTCCCCGGTGTCCCCTTGTCTGTCTTGTGGTTTTGTGACCGACCGATCATCGGGTCGCGTCACGCAGAGCCAGACATCCGTGACAATACCGTGACATTATTACCAACCTACCCATTTTTTCTGGCAAGCCATGACCCAAATACTGGCCTTTGCCCAACTGCTTCAACCCCTCATTGATGAGCTTAGGGTGCTGCGTGATGAGGTGGTGCAGCAGTTGCAGCAGTTAGGTTTGGGGGCTTGGTTCAGGTGCAGGCCCAAACAGAACCCAGGATATCTCTCCCTGACAGGTTAGCTGGAGGGAGAGATAAATTCTTGGTTTTTCAGGAGGCCTGCAAGTTATACTTCAGGCTCCGTCCTCGTTCATCAGGGAGTGAGGAATAACGGGTGGGAATCACTATTTCCCTTCTTAAGGGTGATCCCCAATCCTGGGCCTTCTCCCTGCCAGTCGATTCACCATCTCTACTAATCAGTGGACAAGTTTTTTGCGGCATTGGCGCTGATGTATGGAGATCCTGATGGCGTCTCCCTGGCGGAATCCCGACTCTGTAAGATCAAGCAGGGGGCCAGCCGGCTGAGGAGTACTGCTCAGAGTTTAGGAGGTGGACGACTGACACACAGTGGAATGACCCTGCACTTAGGAGTCGTTTTGTGCAGGGTCTGTACCCAAAGTTGCAGGATACTCTGGTGCAGTACGCCTCCCCCAAGTCATTGGACGCCGCCATGTCCCTTGCCATCCGGGTGGATAGACGCCTCAGGGAGAGGCATACGCCAAATGTGCCCCCTGTAGTCCTTGCTAGGAAGGAGGACACACCAGTGCTGACGGAGGAACCCATGCAGATCGGAGTAGTGGATTTCAAAAGAGGGTTGCCTGCAATTCGCCATGGTGTGGGGGCATGTTTTTTCTGTGGGCAGACTGGCCATTTTTTAAAACTCTGCCCAGCGCGCGCCAGATCTTCGGCAGAACCTAAGCAGCTGCATTCCCTTGGTCGTGTGGAGGGAGGCGACAAGGGAGTGTATATTTCCTCCATTTTGCCCTCTCAGTGTACTTTGTCAGCAGAAGTGGTGGTTGGCGGGGTACCTGAGGGCATACCGGTGTTTGTGGACAGTGGAGCGGGAGTCAATCTTGTGGACGCTCACTTTGTCCAGACTCCTGGCCTGAGGTGTAGGACGCTAGCCAATCCCCTAGGCGTCCAGGCCATTGACTCTGTCCCACTGAGCCAGGGGAGGTTGACCTAAGTCGTAGAAAATATACATCTGCTTATAGGGACTCATCATGTAGAGTCCCTGTCATGCTACGTCTTGGGGAGAATGCCATCACCTATCGTTTTAGGCCTCCCTTGGTTAGAAAAACACAACCCTGAAGACGTACCTCTTACGACAAGCCTACAACCTGCAGTAACCACCAATCCACCAAACCGCTGCACGACCAGCTCTACCCTCACCTACTGTATCCTCACCCATCCCTTGTAGATTGTGAGCCCTCACGGGCAGGGTACTCTCTCATCCTGTACCAGTCATGACTTGTATTAAGATTACTGTAATTGTATGTATTATGTATACCCCTCCTCACGTGTAAAGCGCCATGGAATAAATGGCGCTATAATAATAAATAATAATAACCCGGTCATAGATTGGCAGTCTAGGGAAGTAGTCAGCTGGGATCAGTTGTGTGAGGGCTGCTGCCTGGGGGCTACTGTCTCTGCCGTCTTTCTACAGCCGTCCCCTTCTACTCCAGTGGGGGCAACAGAGGTGCTGCCAGGTAGTAGGGGCAAGTCTCAACCCTCACCATTAGCCAACCCTGAGAGGTGGAGTCCTCAAAGGAGAAGGGGTCAGAGGAGGGTGGTGACTCCTTCTGAGCATTGTGGGGGTGCGAGTGTGACGACACAGGGGGACGCCTCTTTTGTCGGTTCTGTGAAGAGTTCACCATCTTGTGGCAAGCGGGTGCGTGGCATTAAACGTTCAGGTCCAGACCTGTGTGTGAATGAGTACATATGGGTGTCCACTAAAAACATCCAGTGGAAGTGTGCTGCAGGGGTCTGGAGTTCTCGGGTGATCGGGCCGTATCGGCTGTCAGCCATCCCCAGCCCGGGGACTTACCAGCTGGAGCTACCCCCAATAATGTCCATACACAACTCATTCCCCAGGTCGGCGCTGTGGAGATTTGTGGTGCCTCCGGAGCATACATTGCCACTTTCATCTGCCCACGTTTGCCATAAATCCGAGTCAGGTAGTTGCTAAAGTGAACTCTGGTGGATCTAGGCGTCCTCACTGTAGGTGGTTTTCTGGTGAGGTGCTGTGTTGAGGGTCCAGAGGCCCCTCATTGAAGGAAAGGTATTGTCACAATCCATTTTCGGATCTGTGGCAGAGTCTGGACTCTCTTGTATGAACCTTTTTCCTTCTGGCCTCGGGGGTTAATATAGAGTTTTGCCCCTGGTGGCCACTGGTGTTACTACAACTGTAGTTGGTCGGCTGCTGGGTTTTTGCCCCCGGTGGCCGCTGGTGTTACTACATGTTTAATTAGTCAGCAGTTGGTGACCTCCCCTCTCCTTCCTATAAAAGGTCATCAACTGCTGCTGCCCTGTTATGATTGAGTCACCGTAGGAGGCAAAAATAGAAATGCTAGCTAAGTCCAGAAAACCAGAGAAGTTGGCAGCTATCGGGTTGCAGACCCCTGAACCTATCAACACAACTAGCAGTAGCCGTGGGGGGCTCCTACGATGCCCTAGGCCCCTCGATCACAGCCAGAGGACTACATAGCCTAAAGACAGAAAGGGAAATCTAAACTGCCCCAGAGCAGACCCCAAAGCAAAAGGCAGCCCCCCACATATAATGACGGTGAAGCAAGAAGAAAGAACAAAACACAGACAGAAAGATAGACTGAGCAAAGATGGGGCCCCAGCTAGCTTAGATAGGAAAGGACAGGAAGGCTGCTGTCTGCAATCTGTGAAAAACCCTAAGAAAATAAGAGCCAACAACTGACAGTAAAAAAGGCCCTGAAGACGCTAGGCTTCAAAAAGGCTATGTCAGTACTCAGGAATATTCTGAAGACAGAGCAACAGGCAAAAGGAGATTCAGCTCACCCCAGCAGGGAATGGCAGAATCCAGAAAAGCAAGGAAAACAAAACACTAATGCAAAAAGGAAAAGCAGAAATCTTAGCTTTAGATGAGCAGGAATCAGACTGGTTTCCTAGAAGTGCACAGAGAAATCACCCGCAGGCCAGAAGGGCGTCGGCAGCCTTATATCCAGTCATTAACTCCACTCAGCCAGTCATCATCAGCCCCAGGTGTTTGACAATCAGGCTCACTACCTTTCTTCACCAGAAGAGGGAGTTCCTCGGGCCTCAGTAGTGAAGGGGAAAATGAACTCACAACACTGCTCCTTGTTGGTAATACTGGTCATTCACTAACCAACCTTGGAGAAGAGAGGAGATATTTGGAGCAGTGCTGTTGCAGCTTATCTGGAGCCTTGGTGTTTCTGCTGGAAGCTGTGTTCAGGTGCCGTACTCTGCTGCCTCAGGAGCATTGGCAGCAGAGAAAGCTAAGTTGTTTGTTTTTCCCTGTCTGTTGGTTTTCCCTGTTTTACTAGTACAGCGGTGAGGACCAGTGTCCGCATTTGCCAGCTCCTTAGTAAGGGATAGGTGCAGGGCAAGTGAGGGACTGAGCTATCCTGGTCGGTGACAGGATGAAAGAACCTGTATAGGGAACGTGAGGAGAATTCAGGGCTCTTCGTTAGGGAGTGCAGGAGGTGTCCACTTCCCCGTTCCCTATTATAGGGCCCACCGTTGTAATTGTTTCCCCGGTGTCCCCTTGTCTGTCTTGTGGTTTTGTGACCGACCAATCGTCGGGTCGCATCACGCAGAGCCAGACATACCGTGACAATACCGTGACAGTGTCACTTTAAAATAGCCATTGTTAAACAAGTAGTGAAAAATGTCATCCTCTGTTCCAGGGTGGTTCCAGGCTTACCCAAGATAGGGTACATAGCGGAATATAATGGCAGAATTGATGAACAAGCAGAGGGATAATTGCAGCAAGCAAGGGTGGCTCCAATCAAAGGATGAGTTTTTAGTTTATACACTGTAGATAGATATAGTTGAGGGGTAGTTGTTAGAGAGATGCTTGTAAAACTTTGTTCAATCCCAATCCATGCTTTCCCAGACCCATTCCTACACTAATCCAGAACTCTAGAAAGGTGAGAGGCAATGTATTTGAATACATTGCATGAAGCAATTTGCAAAATGGCACTCGTCAAGTTTGAGGGGATCGCAGTCAGCTTCACAGTCTCACAGTCTTCAACTACCCTGAAATACATTGGGGAACCGAAACCTGCAGTTCCAGCAAAGGTAATAGGTTTTTGACAACTATGAGAGACAATTACCTTTCACAACTGGTTCAGGACCCAACAAGAGGGGGGGCACTGCTAGACCTAATATTAACCAACCGGCCAGACCGCATATCAAATGTAAGGATTGAGGGTCACTTGGGTAATAGTGATCACAAATTAATAAGTTTTCATGTATCCTTTAATAAGATGTGTAGTAGAGGGGTTACAAGGACACTAAACTTCAGGAAGGCAAATTTCCAACGGATGAGAGATGATCTTGGTGCAATTAACTGGGACGATATCCTGAGACATAAAAATACACAAGGAAAATGGGAGACATTTATTAGCATCCTGAATAGGACCTGTGCACAATATATACCGTATGGGAATAAACATGCTAGAAATAGGAGGAAACCACTATGGCTAAATAGAGCTGTAAGGGGTGCAATAAGAGATAAAAATAAAGCATTTAGAGAATTAAAGCAAGTAGGTAGTGATGAGGCATTAAATAAATACAGAAAATTAAATAAACTCTGTAAAAAGCAAATCAAAACAGCAAAGATTGAGACAGAGAGACTCATTGCCAGAGAAAGTAAAAATAATCCCAAAATATTCTTTAACAACATAAATAGTAAGAAACTAAAAAATGATAGTGTTGGCCCCCTTAAAAATAGTCTGGGTGAAATGGTGGATGAGGATGAGTAAAAAGCCAATATGCTAAATGACTTTTTTTCAACAGTATTTACACGAGAAAATCCCATGACAGATAACATGATCAGGGATAAAAATTCTCCATTAAATGTCACCTGCTTAACCCAGCAGGAAGTACGGCGGCATCTAAAAATCACTAAAATTGACAAATCCCCGGGCCCGGATGGGATACACCCCCGAGTACTGCAGGAATTAAGCACAGTCATAGATAGACCATTATTTTTAATCTTTAAAGATTCCTTAATAACAGGGTCTGTACCACAGGACTGGCGTATAGCAAATGTGGTGCCAATATTCAAAAAGGGGACAAAAACTGAACTTGGAAATTATAGGCCAGTAAGTTTAACCTCAACTGTGGGTAAAATCCTGGAGGGTTTTCTAAGAGATACTATACTGGAGTATCTGGAGAAGAATAACCTTATGACCCAATATCAACAAGGGACCGTTCCTGTCAGACTAATCTGATGAGCTTTTATGAAGAGGTAAGTTCCGGACTGGACCAAGGGAATGCAGTGGACGTGGTGTACATGGACTTTTCAAAAGCTTTTGATACGGTGCCACACAAAAGGTTGATACATAAAATGAGAACAATGGGGATAGGGGAAAATATGTGTAGGTGGGTTAAGAGCTGGCTCAGGGATAGGAAACAAAGGGTGGTTATTAATGGAGCACACTCGGACTGGGTCACGGTTAGCAGTGGGGTACCACAGGGGTCAGTTTTGGGCCCGCTTCTTTTTAACATATTTATTAATGACCTTGTAGGGGGCATAGAGAGTAGAATTTCAATATTTGCAGATGACACTAAACTCTGCAGGGTAATCAATACAGAGGAGGACAATTTTATATTACAGGAGGATTTATGTAAACTAGAAGCTTGGGCTGATAAATGGCAAATGAGCTTTAATGGGGATAAATGTAAGGTCATGCACTTGGGTAGAACGAACAAGATGTCTAATTATGTGCTTAATTGTAAAACGCTGGGCAAAACAGTCACTGAAAAATACCTGGATGTATGGGTGGACGACAAACTCACATTTAGTGGCCAGTGTCAGGCAGCTGCTGCAAAGGCAAATAAAATAATGGGATGCATTAAAAGAGGCATAGATGCTCATGAGGAAAACATAATTTTACCTCTATATAAGTCACTAGTGTGACCACACTTAGAATACTGTGTACAGTTCTGGTCTCCGGTGTATAAGAAAGACATAGCTGAACTGGAGCGGGTGCAGAGAAGAGCAACCAAGGTTATTAGGGAACTAGGGGGTCTGCAATACCAAGACAGGTTATTACACTTGGGGTTATTTAGTTTGGAGAATCGAAGGCTTAGGGGAGATCTTATTACAATGTATAAATATATGCGGGGACAATACCAAGACCTTTCTAATGATCTTTTTACTCTTAGACCTGTGACGGGGACAAGGGGGCATCCTCTACGTCTGGAGGAAAGAAGGTTTAAGCATACTCACAAACGCGGATTCTTTATTGTAAGAGCAGTGAGACTATGGAACTCTCTGCCATATGATGTTGTAATGAGTGATTCCCTACTAAAATTTAAGAAGGGACTGGATGCCTTTCTTAAAAAGTATAATATTACAGGGTATATACACTAGCTTCCTTAATATTGCGTTGATCCAGGGAGCTAGTCTGATTGCCGTATGTGGAGTCGGGAAGGAATTTTTTTCCCCAATGTGAAGCTTACTGTTTGCCACATGGGTTTTTTTGCCTTCCTCTGGATCAACATGTTAGGGCAAGTTAGGATAGGATATGAGTTGAACTAGATGGACTTAAAGTCTCCCTTCAACCTTAATAACTATGTTACTATTCCCAACACCTGTTTTAGTTAGGTAATACTTTCTACTTATATAAGGGTCCCCTCACATAGACATGACAGCTTCCTGTCAGCATACCTGTAACTCCATTATTCTCAGGGCTTTCTGTAATGCGTTCTCCGACGATGTGGAACAAACAGAGTCACAGTCCCGTTCAACTGTAACAATAACAGCTTTACTCATTTTTGTACACAGCACATCCATTCTCTTTACAGCGGTTACCTCAGATTCCACAGTGCACTATTCTGTCACTTTCCCTATGCTCTCACTGTCTTCCTTCAGCATATCTCTGGGATGTTCCATCCCGTTCAGCATCACAGTATCCTCTCTGTCCAGCATCACCATTTTTAGGAGTTCCCCTGTCTGTTTCACCCCAGACAAAAAGGCGTCTGCCCACGTAGCAAGCTGCCTCATAATGAGCGATCTGTGCTGCCGTACCGCTGCCAACTGTCTCACTACCATCTGTAGTGCAGTCATCTGCACTGCTATGTTCTGCACTGCTGTGAACTGTGCAGCTGTGATCTATGCTGCTGTGTTCTGCAGTGTTGTCATCTGTGGCCCTCAGGCCCTGGACGGCTGAGCCCGTGTCTTTAACGTTACAGAGCTGACTGCCCTGTTAGGGCGCTCCCGCCCAACTGATTCAAATCTCAGCTGTTCCTCAGCTTAACGGCTGTTAGCTCCTCCTACTTTAACTATTTACAGGCTGAGTATGTTCTCCACCCCCATCTAGTGGCCTAACTGGGGTACTACGCTTTCCCTACAACTATAACAGTAGTTATACATAGCATTAACATAAATATACATTACACTTTTATCCCTTAAGGTAAAACACAGAATAGTGTAGCAGTACCAATGTGACACACATATAATGGTAATACACATGAACGTGTAGCAGTACCAGTAAAATACGAAAGAGATAAAAGATAGACCAATAACATTTTCCATTCCCTTACACTTACATGATTCGAACACTATGTTTATTGGTCTATGAAGGGAGGAAGGATTTTTCCTGTGGGCTTCCCATTTAGTGAGGTACTAGTGCGGATCCTCCTTTGACTGTACTGACACACTGTTACATTTACACCTACATGAGCCACACATGTGGGGTTATTACATCCAATATCATTGTTACTGTCCACAGCATGGCATTCTCTTAGCAGTTTACTGCAACCTCAGTATAAAGCACTAGTTTTTTTGCCTACTGGGGCTTTGCTGCCATTACTTTCTGGACACATATTTTGTCTGATATTGCTCCAAATCGGTATTAGCCTAGCCCCACCTCCCTCTCTCCTTCCCATCTGCGGGACTTCTCATTACATTGAGGATTTTCCTTCCCCCCTCCTTTTGGAGACTTTTTGCCCTGTCATTTTAATTGTCTTTATATGTTGATATTTAGTAAAAATCCATTGTTTTATAACTTGAGTTAGAATCACTTCTTATCTAGTAGTCAGCCGTATTAAAATATGTTGATTTATGAATTTTGAAGTGTCCAATGCCTACTATTTTTGGACATATGGAAAAGAGTATAATGAATTTCTCCCAACGGACAGGTGATCTCTCGAGCATTTTCCGCTAACACTGCCCGCATGTAAAGCCCCGCCACCGCACCACACACAAAGCCCCGCACCACATACACACACGCAGGCACAGACACACAGCACAACTCACTTCCCCGCAGCACATCCCGGCGTCCTGTCTGATACAGCCCAGCTGAATTACGTCATCATCCAGCACGCTGTCTCAGACAGAAAGCTGCCGGCGAGGAAGAGGCTTCCGGCATGGGCTACGGGGAGGTGAGCTGTGCTGTGTGTCTGCATGTGTGTATGTGGTGCGGTGCTTTGTGTGTGTGTGAGAGAGTGATGCGGTGGTGTGTGTGTGTGAGAGGGGTGGTGGGGAAGGACAATGATATTGGTGGGGGGAGGCAATGATGGAGTTGATGGGCAATAATGGTGGTGGGGGGAGGCAAGGCAATGATGGAGGTGATATGCATTGATGGTGGGGGAGGCAATGATGATGGGGGAGGCAATGATGGAGGTGATAGGCAATGATGGTGGGGGAGGCAATAATGGAGGTGATGGGCAATGATGGTGGTGGGGGGAGGCAATGATGGAGATGATGGGTAATGATGGTAGTGGGGGAGGCAATGATGGAGGTGATGGGCAATGATGGTGGTGGGGGAGGCAATGATGGAGGTGATGAAATGGGCAATTATGGTGGTGGAGAGGAGGCAATGATTGAGGTGTTGGAATGGGCAGTGATGGTGGGGGAGAATGATAGGGGTGGTGGGGGAGAAGGCAATGATGGAGGTGGTGATGAGGACAATGATGGGGGTGGAGAGGGGCTGAATTATACTTTATGAGGGAGCTACATTATATTCTGTGAGGGACTGCATTATTCTCAGGGGACTACATTATTTTCTGGAGGGCTACATCATACTATATGAGGGGGCTACAGTATACTCTATGGAGGGCTGCATTATTCTCTCAGGGGACATTATATTCTGGGGGGCTATGTAATACTATATGAGGGGCCACAGTATACTCTATCGGGGGGCTGCCTTATATTCTGTGGTGGGGCTGCATTATTCTCTCAGGGGACTTCATTATATTCTGGGGGGCTACATCATACTATATGAGGGGGCAGCATTATGCCCTATGAGGGGGCTACAGTACACTCTATGGGGGGC
Organism: Dendrobates tinctorius; assembly: GCF_039654945.1. Lineage (NCBI taxonomy): Eukaryota > Metazoa > Chordata > Amphibia > Anura > Dendrobatidae > Dendrobates > Dendrobates tinctorius. The sequence continues at coordinate 18,075,187 of NW_027361775.1, read as the reverse complement.
TCCATTATATTGTGGTGGTGCTGCATTATACTATATGAGGGGGGCTGCATTATACCCTATGAGGGTGCTACATTATATTCTATGATGGGGACTGCGTTATACTTTATGAGGGGGTTGCATTATATTTTGTGGGGTGCTGCATTATACCCCATGAGGGGGGCTGAATTATATTTTATGAGGGAGGCTACATTATATTCTATGAGAGAGGCTACATTATATTCTATGAGGGTGCTACATTATATTCTATGAGGGGGCTACCCCTCTATGATTCTACCCCAACTCCTGCTACATAATTAAGACGTGCACTACCTTATTTTATACCCTGATATTAGTGTGTTTTACCACACAATTGGTGGTCTTGTATTTATTTCTATGTAGCTACATAGTGGGCCCCAAGAATGATTTTCTCTGGTGGGCCCAAGGTGCTCCAGCCCGAAGCTGTTAGGTGACTTTATTCTTTATGTCGGTGCGATTACAGCGATACCAGATTTATATCAGGTTTTTATTTTTTGCTGCTGTCACACACTAAAACACGCTTTTTATTGCGAAAACTAGTTTTTGCATCACCATATTTTGAGAGCTATGATTTTTCCCCATTTTGTCCCACAGAGTCATGTGAGGTATTGTTTTTTGCGGAACCACCTGACGTCTTTATTGGTACCATTTTCAGGCTCGTGACATTTTTTTGATCGCTTTCTATTATGATTTTTGGGAGACAGAATGAACAAAAAACAGCAATTCAGGAATTGTTTTTATTTTTTATACTGTTCCGTGTGTGGTAAAACTGGTAACGTAGATTTATTCTACGGCTTAGTACGATTACAGCGATACCTCATTTATATTTTTTTTATGTTTTGCCGCTTTTACACAATAAAAACTATTTTATAGAAAAAATAATTATTTTTGCATTGCCTTATTCCGAGAGCTATAACTTTTTTATTTTTCAGCTGTATGATGGCTTGTTTTTTTGCTGGACAAGATGATGTTGTCAGCGGCACCATTTTATTTACATCCGTCTTTTGATCGTTTTTATTGCACTTTTTGTTCGGCGGTATGACAAAGCATTGTTTTTTTGCTGCTGTTTTAAAAAAATTTTTTAGGTGTTCACTGACACCAGCACCTGATCTCTATGGCACTCAGCGTGAGGTCGCGAGATCGGTGTGCCGTACTAGTACTTCTGTTTGTGGGAACGCAACTCTCACAGAGCAGTACTAGTGCAGCGCATATCGGGAAGGGATTAAAGGGAATCTGTCACCACATTTGACCTATCTAAACTATTAGTATGGGCATACATGTTGTAGACTACTGAAAAATGTCCTACATGTATGTCTCATATCAGTTGCCTTGCTGTCGAGAAATCACTTTATGTAAATAACCTTTTCCAGGTTAGGGGGAAGATGTTGCCTGAAAGATAACTCTGCCCCCAGAGCTTATTTTACATGAAGTGGAGTTACCAGTGTGAAACAAGTAACTAACACAAGACAGGAGAACTGAACTTTGTCTTCTTGCAAACACATTTTTTGCAGTTCTTGAGCTCTGCTGGATTGCTAACCTGTCTGGCTGTGAGATAGCAGCTGAAGCTGAGAGGAACCTGCAGATGTGTCAGTTATAATCACACAAAGCTCTGCAGTGAGATCAGAAGAGCAGAGAGCGGCCATTACATATTTCACTGGTAACTCCCTTTCATGTAAAATAAGCTCTGGAGGCAGAATTATCTTCCAGGCAATATCCTCCCCAGAGCCTGGACTAGGTCATATACATAAAATGATAAAAGGTGATTTATCAACAACAAGGCATCTGATAAGAGACATACAGGTAGGACATTTATCAGAATTCTATAACCTGTATGCCCATTTTAATAGTTTAGATAGATCAAATGTGGTGACAGATTCAGATTAAAGACCTGAATGTGGACCATAGCCAAAGATGAGACTAATTCAGTTCTGCCCCCAGACAGCATTTCCCAGCAATGTTCTAGGCACTTAACCGGTTTTTGGCTCACTATGGAAAAGACTTGTCAATCACCCGCTGCAGCGATCCAGAAAATAGTATACTGATTCATACCGGTTGTGGTTAGCGCAGCATCAATCTAGTGACTGATTCATTTTAATTCACAGTGGATACAGTATAATTTTTTTCTGCACATAAATACTTATACAATGACTGCATGATAACATGTAAGTGGTAAGCCTTACACTCTTACCAGTGATGGCAAATCACTAGGACATGGGTAGTTTAGCACAACTCCATCATCAAATACTTCCTTGAACAGCAGATGGTAGGAGACCGTGTGGGAACTAAAGCACAGTCCCATTTCCATGTGAAGTGAAAAAGACAAAAGGGCTTGTGTTCCTTCATTCTTAGAACTGGTGTGGGCATTAGAGATTGTCCTTTACCAATTCCAGGCCTCATTCAGACATCCATTTTTCTCACATTCTAAAAAAATGATCAACGTGTGATCAATTTCTTTTGCACGTTGAAGAGTAAAAAAAGTTTCCCCACCATCTCTTTTCTGACAGTCTGTGAAAAAAATTCACGGACCCACAGACTATAACAGGTATGAGTGCTATCCGTGAAAAACACTCATGAAAAACAAGAGACATGAAAAACGGATGTCTGAGTGAGGTCTTAATGTTATAAACATGCCTGATTATATGTCATATGATTATGTGATGGGAATACCCCTTTAATATACAATATAACTTCCCTGAAGCTACGCAATACAAATAATAATAATAATAATAATAATAATAATAAGTGTATTCAATGCCTTAAATTTAAAAACTAGTAAATCAATCATTTAACTGAAAAAGCTTTTTGCTGATCCTTCCACTCATTTCTTGAATAAATCTTCCATTTGTAGGATCTGTTGTTGGAGCACTGAGTTTTGGGCAACATTAGTGGATGCACATTAATAGTTTACATTTCCTGGAAAAGTCTAAAGGGGAAAAGAAAATCAGCATGACCAAACCACTACAAGCCAAGACAAAACAGCATGTGTGGCAGCCTGGACAGAGATCAGTCACTTTGGGAGGCAACTTGATCAGAACAACCTAAATACATTCTGAATGTATGAGACATTTATACGGCGAATTAAAACCAGCCACATCCCAGGCCCTTGAAGAGCGCAACATCATCTATGGAAAGCTCCAGCAATTTGTATGGATAACATCAAGCTACAAAAAATAGAGAAATGCTACAGTATGTAACCTAGATGAGCACACATAGGGAACATTTACCTCAGCCAAGGGAATTGCTTGCAATTTATGCTAAGGATTAGCAAGGGATTTTCCTGCATACAAAGTGGTTGTTGGCATTATCCCACATTACTATCACAGCATCTGTCTTTATCGTTGTCAAATGAATTTTCTGCATCTCCAGTGTCAGACAAATCCCCAAATCCTTTCCATAATAATTCAATTATACTTTTTCTTAAATTAACATGCTTTTTTGTACAAAATGAATCATATTTCTTCTGCTAGTATCCTAAATATTTGCTTGTCTGCAATAGGTTTTCTGTTTTCTGAATTATCAAAACTACTTAATGCATTTTCTACTCGTGTGCATATACTGTATATATACTCGAGTATAAGCAGACGCGAGTATAAGCCGAGGCACCTAATTTTACCACGTAAAACTGGGAAAACTTATTGGCTTGAGTATAAGCCTAGGGTGGGAAATGCATTCAAGTAATGCTCCATAAAGTTCAAGATGGGTTCCATAAGATGCTCCATACAAAATTTGCCCCATATAATGCTCCATAAAGTTCATGATAGGCCCCATAAGATGTCAATATAATGCTGTTTATGCTGATCCCCATATACCGTATATTCTTGCTGCAAAAAAATGACAATCTCACCTCTCGTCACTGACAGCTGCTCCTCAGCATCGCAGTCTTTCGGCACTTACTGTTCAGGCAGAGTGCACACACTAATAACATCATTGCACCCTCTGATCTGAACATTACAGTCAGAGGATGCTGAAGACACACCGCAGAAGTGGAACGGGGAGAGGTGAATATCGCAAGTACGGGGGGCCAGAGCAAGCGGTGGCACAGGCACCTGGCCCCCATAGCACTCCAGTGTCCCTGCGTGCTCAGGACCCCGGCACTTGGCCAAGCACCGGCCCTGTCAGGAGTTACCGGAACACTCAAAGAGGCTGCAGATGAGCGGAAGAGACCGGGGAACACCCACACTGCAGCGGAGAACAAGTAAATGGGACTGTTACTCGTGTATAAGCTGAGGGGGTCTTTTTCAGCAAAATAAATGTGCTGAAAAACTCAGCTTAAAATACAAGTACTGTATAGACGGTTCTTTAGAATGTAAAGGGGGTTTCCACTTAAGGACAGTGGGCACCAAAGGCTCTTATATACAGTCAAATAGAAAACAGATTGCAGCACCTGCTTACCGATGATGCTTGTGTCTTGGTGATTTGACTTAGTGATTGACTGCAGTGGTGATGCATGTTGTTGACTTGAAGTCACTCCTGCAGGCAAAACAGAGACCCAAACAACAGCAGTAGAGAGTAGGAGCTGGATCCAAGGGGTGATTACTGGCTTTGTTATTTTAACTGTATAAGAGTGTTCCAGTTCACTTTCCTTAAAGTGAAAATCTCCATTAAGATTGAAACACAAAATAATTTTTGGTCCAGGGGCCACATTGTTGATTGAATTAATATTTAATTGTGGAAGTGACACATTCTGTTAGATGATCAAAGCACAATTTTACAACTGGAAACCTGAAAAAAGCTGCCCTTTCTAGTTATTCCTATTATAGTGCCCCTTGCTGTTATATAATTTCCACTGAATGTCAATGAAATGTGTCGTGTACTATTAAAGGACATAAATACCTTTTAGGGGCACTTAAATGCCAAAGAATAATATGCCTTTATAACACTATATACCTTTTCTGCCAATTCTCATACTGTTTTATAACTCCCTCCTGCTTCACCTCTAGTGCCCTGCTCTGTTGTTAGTCATCAGCTCTTTTGTTACAGCCATCACTTATTTTTCAGAAACCTCTGCTGCCTTCTAACTACGTGTCCCATCTGCCCTACGTAATACAATAGAGGGTATTGTGGTGCAGTGACCACTGTGTCCGCTAGGGGGAATACCGAGTGACGTACCTACAGGAGATAGAGCAGTTGAGACTGGACCGACTGCAGATTAATAAAGAGATGCGGAACATCAGATGGCAGCAGCCTGCATACCGGGGTATAAGGACCAGAAGGTACACCCCAATTAATGAGGTGGCAGGTGGCCAAAAACCTTCAGCAAAATGTGAACATCACAAATCTGCAAGTGACAGTTGTGACATGCTAAATGGGACAGACACAGGCCAGACAGTTGACGCGACTATAAGTGAGACTTCTGACTGTACCCACTGGGGAAGCCAGCCAGTGAGAGAAAGGTCGGGTGACAGAGCGCACAGCAGAAATGTGGAGACACAGCAGGGTCTAGTGACGCAGACGGACTTTGACGGGAAGACCAAAGCCCAAGACCGATATACTGACCGCTGGAGGTGGGGGAGGCCTAATGTAAATAGGATGCCGTATGACGCACAGAACAGACTGAGACGGTCCTTTCGACTTGTAGGGCAAGGAGTCCCGAGACCCCTGGGTGATGTTATGTGTTAAACCCCACAAGTTTGAACAGAGGGGGAGGTATGTGGTGCAGTGACCACTGTGTCTGTTAGGGGGCGCTGTGTGTGTATCCCAGGACAGAAATACAGGCATGTCCATTGTAGGATGAATGGCAGGATGGTAAATGACCGTTAGGTATCCCAGGGTGGGTGGCCCTGGAATGGAAGCTTGAACATGTGTGTTAATCAGAAGAGGTACTGCTGAGGTTTTTTTGCAATGTATCAGGGAAGGCTTCCAGGTGGCTGGTGAGACGGGTGGGACCAGTCACTTACAAACCCACCCAGGGGCGTGTGTCTGACATAAAGCCTATGTGTGTGGTTGTGAATAATAATAAGTTTTATTTCTATAGCGCCGACAAATTCCGCAGCACTTTACATTTCAGAGGGGACTTGTACAGACGATAGACATTACAGCATAACAATAATCACACAGATCATAACAGATACCAAGAAGAATGAGGGCCCTGCTTGCAAGCTTACAATCTATGATTGCAATGAGGCCATAGCCACGTGATGCTGTGGGTGTGGCTACGGACCATATAAGGTGACCAGGGTAGGTCACATGAGTGAATGCCTGGATCTGATTGGTCCGTGTGGAAGGTCCCGGAAGGCCGACATGCTAGAAGGTGTGCAACCTTCCTGATACGCACATATGGACGCGGCTGACCTTGTGTGGCCTGTGTGTAATAGCCTGTGAGTACTGTACAGTCCCAAGGAGGAAAGGGATGTCAGGACTGAGAAGCAGCTAAGAGGTAACCCGGTCAGGGGGAATTAACTGAGACTGTAAAGCCTGGTTGCTGGACAAAACACAGCCTGTGTGACCACTGGGCTAAGAGAGCGGTGCTCCACTATGAATCTTCTTTTGGTCTGATGCAAGTCTGTTACTGCTATATGGTTTATGCTGCACAATAAACCAGATGGACTAATTTATGTGAACAACACGTGCCTGACGTGATTAATCCGCTGCCGAGTGAGTGTCCCTCAACATGAACACTGGGCGCTTCCTTACAGTATATATTACATACAGTTTAAAATAGGATGTGTGTGCATGTATATACATTCTGCTGTATACATAGAAGGGAGAAGCTGTGCAGGGAGATGGGGTAGTTGCTTGTGTTGCTGTATACGCAGAAGCCCGCCCACCCACGCAGCATGAAAGTCACATGACTGTGATTTCATGTCAGATTCCAGAGCCAGAGAGTCAGGGAAATTTTGATGGGACATCACAGGAAGTTAGAGGATTCTCTGCCAGAGATCATGTGACCAGGAGAGCATTTAAGGTTACAGAAGGATCTGGGCAATCAAGGTATTTACAAAACAGCCAATTACAATGTAATGAATGAGTAATAAGGTGGTTTAAAATCCGCGCTGATGAAGAAGTTTGGAAACCTTGAAACATGTTGACACATTCATGCTCCATCTCGATGTGTGATGGCATTTTTAGAATTTTGGGCAGCGTGGACTTTAAACCACCATATTCCTCATTCATTACATTGTATCTCCTTGGTGGTCCTGCTGCAGTCTTTTACATGCTTCTGTAGGTGTTGTGACTGCCACAACCCTATTACGTGAGTGTACCTAGAATATCTTATACCACTTGGCTATCAGATAAGACCCTATTTGCGCGTTTTGTCTCTCCAGCTTTAAGGCCCCGTCACACATAGCGATCTCGCTAGCAAGATCGCTGCTGAGTCGTTTTGTGACACAACAGCGATCTCACCAGCGAGATCGTTGTGTGTGACAGCGATCAGCGACCGGCCCCCTGCCAGTATCGCTGATCGCTGCAAGAAACCTCTGGACATTTCTTTCGTCACTGATCTCCCGCTGGCCAGCACGCATCGCTGAGTGTGACAGGCGGGAGACCAGCGATCAGCTGGTAACTAACGTACACATCGGGTATCCAAGGGACGTGCGTCCCTTAGATACCCGATGTGTACGTTAGTTACCAGCTCCCTGCATCAGCGCGCTGGTAACTAATAAACACAACGACGCCGCGCTGATCGCTGGTGAAGCTGTCTGTGTGACAGCTCACCAGCGATCACATAGCGACTTACCAGCGATCCTGACACGATGATATCTTTGTCGGGTTCGCTGGTAAGTCGCTCTAACTCCAGCATTACTGTTTGTTTTTATCTGTGGCAGTTGGTTTACATGAAAGGGACTTATAAAGTAGTGGCCAACCCCTTTAAATACATGTACTTTGAGATAAAAGTCATTCTTTGCATTTTGGTATCATTATAAATTTTGCAATATTTTGCTTATATAAGCTATTTGTTTACCTGTAAGATTGCTGGCTGCAGAAAGAGTCTTTTTTGAGCAACTCTCAGCTGATTTATGACCATCTAAACTTTGAGCATGGTCCTAGATAAAGCTGTTTATTCTGTCTATCAAACGGATTTGATTTAGGCCACATAAATGGTTAGTACACACAATGAGAACTATGGGACTAGAGAAAATACATGTCATTGGGTTACCAACTGGCTCAGTTATGGAGTGTATTTAAATAAATAACTGCTTTCTCTTTCCTAATTGGGTCACAATTAACAGTGGTGGACTCTCTTCTTTTTATTTCTAATTACTAATGACCTTGTAAAGATTAGTCGAAGTAGAATGTTAATATCTGTAGATGATACAAAGGTCCAGAACATAATAAGATAATTTAAAGCACCACTCCAACATGTTTTCCAACACTGGAGTGGCACTTTAAATGTAATTCCTCTGCCTCTGTTCTTATACTCACCTTCCAGAGACTTCATCTTGTGCCAGTAAATTTCAACTGGCTGGAACTCAGAAGCTATGTTACAAGAGCTCATTGCAACTCTATCAGAGCCAGAATGAGAGCAGAACAAGGCTCTCATAGAGATGCATTGAAAACTGACCTCCACACAGCTCCATGAAACACTGTAGCTGCCGGAAGGTTAATTTTTCTCAGAGCAACCCTATAAAAGGATGAAGGCAGCGGCAGGTGAGTATCAGATAGAGGGCAGGGGTCTTACATTTAAAGCTCCACTCCAGCGGTGCAATAAAAGAAACGGTGGAGTGGTGCTTTAATACTATAGAGGGATTCAGGGAAGCTTGAGGCTTAGGCTAAGTTGACATGGCCAAGTAAAAAATAGTCAAGAGTTTCATTCAGAAATCTCAGATGATTTTTTTTCTAACTTGACAACAGTATGCAATTCATATGTTGCTTTTTTGTCACACCAGCAGCTACTAATAATTTACAAGACCATTTACAGTTTCCTATGTTAAAGGGAACCTGTCACCAGGAATAACGGGGTTAACCTGCAGATATGAGGTTAATCTGCAGGTTAACAGCGTTTTGATGCTGCCCGACTCCTGCATGCAGTGGCGTCCTGCATATATCTGACTGTCTGTATATACACTCACTGGCCACTTTATTAGGTACACCTGTCCAACTGTGTGTTAAGACTTAATTTCTAATCAGCCAATCACATGGCGGCAACTCAGTGCATTTAGGCATGTAGACATGGTCAAGACAATCTCCTGCAGTTCAAACCGAGCATCAGTATGGGGAAGAAAGGTGATTTGAGTGCCTTTGAACGTGGCATGATTGTTGGTGCCAGAAGGGCTGGTCTGAGAATTTCAGAAACTGCTGATCTACTGGGATTTTCACGCACAACCATCTCTAGGGTTTACAGAGAATGGTCCGAAAAAGAAAAAAAATCCAGTGAGCGGCAGTTCTGTGGCCGGAAATGCCATGTTGATGCCAGAGGTCAGAGGAGAATGGGCAGACTGGTTCGAGCTGATAGAAAGGCAACAGTGACTCAAATTGCCACCCGTTACAACCAAGGTAGGCAGAAGAGCATCTCTGAACGCACAGTGCGTCGAACTTTGAGGCAGATGGGCTACAGCAGCAGAAGACCACACTGGGTACCACTCCTCTCAGCTAAGAACAGGAAACTGAGGCTACAATTTGCACAAGCTCATCGAAATTGGACAGTAGAAGATTGGAAAAACGTTGCCTGGTCTGATGAGTCTCGATTTCTGCTGCGACATTCGGATGGTAGGGTCAGAATTTGGCGTAAACAACATGAAAGCATGGATCCATCCTGCCTTGTATCAACGGTTCAGGCTGGTGGTGGTGGTGTCATGGTGTGGGGAATTTTTTCTGGGCACTCTTTGGGCCCCTTGGTACCAATTGAGCATCGTTGCAACGCCACAGCCTACCTGAGTATTGTTGCTGACCATGTCCATCCCTCTATGACCACAATGTACCCAACATCTGATGGCTACTTTCAGCAGGATAATGCGCCATGTCATAAAGCTCGAATCATCTCAGATTGGTTTCTTGAACATGACAATGAGTTTACTGTACTCAAATGGCCTCCTCAGTCACCAGATCTCAATCCAATAGAGCATCTTTGGGATGTGGTGGAACGGGAGATTCGCATCAGGGATGTGCAGCCGACAAATCTGCGCCAACTGTGTGATGCCATCATGTCAATATGGTCCAAAATCTCTGAGGAATGCTTCCAGCACCTTGTTGAATCTCTGCCACGAAGAATTGAGGCAGTTCTGAAGGCAAAAGGGGGTCCAACCCCTTACTAGCATGGTGTACCTAATAAAGTGGCCAGTGAGTGTATATTCATCAGTATGTGAACCTGTTATCCTATGTGATCCATCCTTGGTGTCTACGGATTTGCTTTGAGGGTATACTGCTGTTGTCTAGAGTTCAGGATCGAGGCTTTAGTTCATCTTTATGTGGGTATGTCAGCAGATATGTTGGTATCATTACCCTTGCACGCAAAAATGGCATCACTGTAGCAACATGATGAATCAATAGACATATTTGCTGTGACTAATCATATATTGCATATCTATTTTAGTGGATTTTTCTTTTTGGGTAGGGACTTTTAGGTTGTATCATACAATTTATCTAATACTTATCTAATGTGAGTGGTGTGAAGCAACTTAGGCTACATGGACCCTTTACTCTTTCTGAACACCTATATCTGATTGTATAAAATACTCTATTGCATCCATGAAGATCTCAAACAAATGGATAAAGGCCACCTGGCTCTCATTTTCTGACCTTACGTCTTATAGGGAGATATAGGAGAATAGGGACAGCCGATGCACGAGCGAGGGCGCCATTCTCGTATTTCTTAGGGTGCCAACCGCCGCACTTAGGTAGGTGTTCAGATAGGTCAAGCAATCTATAGGGCCAGATCACTCTTTTCCACACATCGGCTGATTGTATTTGTAATTAATGTGCAGCACTACATATTAATATTGTACATATTGTTTTTGTCCCTCCCCTTTTCGTTTTTCTTTTTTTGAGGCTCTTATGGGCTGTTCTTGCAGGAATTTTTTCCTGTTGCAATTTGTTATATCTGGTCAGATACATTTAACTGGCTTTGTGACTGGGTATATCAGTTTCATCTGCAAGTTATCACTCATTCTCTAGTGATGCCGGAAGCCTAGTTAGCCCATGGAGTAGGGGATATTTATATCAAAAATCAGGATTAAGGTTTTTTAAAAGGTACTTAATAAAAGTTACAGTGGGGAAAAAAAGTATTTAGTCAGTCAGCAATAGTGCAAGTTCCACCACTTAAAAAGATGAGAGGCGTCTGTAATTTACATCATAGGTAGACCTCAACTATGTGAGACAAACTGAGAAAAAAAAATCCAGAAAATCACATTGTGTTTTTTTTTTCATTTTATTTGCATATTATGGTGGAAAATAAGTATTTGGTCAGAAACAAGCAATCAAGATTTCTGGCTCTCACAGACCTGTAACTTCTTCTTTAAGAGTCTCCTCTTTCCTCCACTCATTACCTGTAGTAATGGCACCTGTTTAAACTTGTTATCAGTATAAAAAGACACCTGTGCACACCCTCAAACAGTCTGACTCCAAACTCCACTATGGCGAAGACCAAAGAGCTGTCAAAGGACACCAGAAACAAAATTGTAGCCCTGCACCAGGCTGGGAAGACTGAATCTGCAATAGCCAACCAGCTTGGAGTGAAGAAATCAACTGCGGGAGCAATAATTAGAAAATGGAAGACATACAAGACCACTGATAATCTCCCTCGATCTGGTGCTCCACGCAAAATCCCACCCCGTGGGGTCAGAATGATCACAAGAATGGTGAGCAAAAATCCCAGAACCACGCGGGGGGACCTAGTGAATGAACTGCAGAGAGCTGGGACCAATGTAACAAGGCCTACCATAAGTAACACACTACGCCACCATGGACTCAGATCCTGCAGTGCCAGACGGGTCCCACTGCTTAAGCCTGTACATGTCCAGGCCCGTCTGAAGTTTGCTAGAGAGCATTTGGATGATCCAGAGGAGTTTTGGGAGAATGTCCTATGGTCTGATGAAACCAAACTGGAACTGTTTGGTAGAAACACAACTTGTCGTGTTTGGAGGAAAAAGAATACCGAGTTGCATCCATCAAACACCATACCTACTGTAAAGCATGGTGGTGGAAACATCATGCTTTGGGGCTGTTTCTCTGCAAAGGGGCCAGGACGACTGATCCGGGTACATGAAAGAATGAATGGGGCCATGTATCGTGAGATTTTGAGTGCAAACCTCCTTCCATCAGCAAGGGCATTGAAGATGAAACGTGGCTGGGTCTTTCAACATGACAATAATCCAAAGCACACCGCCAGGGCAACGAAGGAGTGGCTTCGTAAGAAGCATTTCAAGGTCCTGGAGTGGCCTAGCCAGTCTCCAGATCTCAACCCTATAGAAAACCTTTGGAGGGAGTTGAAAGTCCGTGTTGCCAAGCGAAAAGCCAAAAACATCACTGCTCTAGAGGAGATCTGCATGGAGGAATGGGCCAACATACCAACAACAGTGTGTGGCAACCATGTGAAGACTTACAGAAAACGTTTGACCTCTGTCATTGCCAACAAAGGATATATCACAAAGTATTGAGATGAAATTTTGTTTCTGACCAAATACTTATTTTCCACCATAATATGCAAATAAAATGAAAAAAAAAAAACAGACAATGTGATTTTCTGGATTTTTTTTTCTCAGTTTGTCTCCCATAGTTGAGGTCTACCTATGATGTAAATTACAGACGCCTCTCATCTTTTTAAGTGGTGGAACTTGCACTATTGCTGACTGACTAAATACTTTTTTTCCCCACTGTACATTTTAATAGGGTTTTTTTTTCAGTAAGTCGGTTAGTGGTTACCTTGGCTTCCTTTGTGACCTTGCACACTATTATATACCTTGTTCTTTGAATGAACTTTCTTGATCTGCTATGCCTAGGAAGGGTAATATTCTTGAATTTCCTCTACTAGTAGACAATCTGTCGGATTGTGGATTGGTGGAGCGCAAACTCTTTAGAGATGGTTTTGCAAACCTTTACAGCCCAAAGAATATTAACAACTCTTCTTCTGAAGTCCTCAGAAATCTCTTTTAATAGAGACCTGTTATTTGACTAAAACAGATTGCCCACTCCCACTTGTTATCCCACTGATTGGAAATACCAGACTGTTATTTCAACTTCAATTTGCTAATTCTATAAGTTCACATACTTTTGCCACTCAGACACGTAATATTCGACCATTTTCTCTCATTTAAAATGTATAATGTGTAATGTTTTAAATACATTTGTCTAATTTGGCACTCTTTATCTGATTTTTTTGAGGGTTCGCAAATTTTAAGCACCACTATATGTATGTATGCATGCATGCATCCATACATCTTTTAATTAAGCCGTTAAAAGTCATTACACCTAGCCATATATTTTAAATTACACTAAAGAATTAAAGACCTTTTACTGAAAGCTCACTTGTGGACAAAATACTTTACCGGACAGTCAGCCAAAAACTAAGTGTCTCACGCCTTTCCAGATGATGAAAGTGTGTGGTTAGTTAGCTAAAATGTTCTTTCTTTTTAAAATTTCACCTAACAAAAGTTCATTATTGTTGAAATATTACAAAGTGATAAACGTTAGTGTAATCAGTTTAGGCAAATTAAGGGGATGCCCACATTCTGAAAACTGCGCAGAAAAAAAATAGCTCCAAATTTTGGCAAACATCTACAGCAAAATTCATTTGCCATTTTTTTGTGGCTTTAGCATGGATTTCACCCTTTGCATTGCGTGAAAACTTTAAAACAAAATTCAAAGCACAAAAAGACAAACTACAGATTTCAAATCTGCACTGCAGAACAACATTCTTGCTAGATTTCACATGGACTTTTTGTGCATTTGTTTCCCATATAAAAAGGTTTAGTCTAGACACAAACCAACATGTCTAAACCTCGATGGTTGTGGTTTGGTACATACCAGTAGAGTTGAGCGAAACGGGTCGGTCAATTTCAAAAGTCGCCGACTTTCGCAAAAGTCGGGTTTCATGAAACTAAACCCGACCATAGCGTGAGGTCGGCCACGAGGTCGGCGCCAATGGCGCCAAAGTCGCGTTTCAAAAGATGCTTCCAGCGCCCTTTTTCAGCCAATGATGGAGGACGCACACTGTGGGCAACGCGATGATATAGGCAGCGGTCACCACCATCTTTGAGAAGGGCATGCAAGTGATTGGCTTGCTTTGTGTGGCATCACAGGGGCTATAAAAGGGCGTACATGCCGACCGCCATCTTACTTCTGCTGATCTCAGAATAGGGAGATCTGCTGCTGCTGCTGATTCTGTAGGGAGAACGTTAGGCAGGGAAGAAGATACAAAAAACTGCTTCTGCTGCTAGCGATTTTGCCTGTACAACACACCAGTTAGTGTGCAATGCAAGGGGAGGCTATATTTTGGTGCATTCAGCTCTGTTGGTTATTAGGCTGCCTTATAAGGCTCAATGATAGCTGCATTGCTGTTTTCTCACTGCTGTGCAAACTTTTTTAAAAGCAAAAATACTTTTCATCCTCTTTTTTGCCCAGTTACCAAGCGTTCATTTTTCCACACTTTTGTGTGCAGCAGTCCTGCTTATTAGGCTGCCTGCTGCCATACTTGGGACTGAGAGCATCATTGTCAGCTTGCTAAAATCTCTAGGGAGATTCAAATTTTCCCCAGTCCTATATAGACATTTTATACACCATCCAATTTCAGCCTGTTATATTGAGGTGTAATCTACACTGGGCCTGAGATAATAGTTCAGTGTCCTCAAGTCTGTAGGGTGATTCAAATTCTCCCCAGTCCTATATAGACATTTTATACACCATCCAATTGCAGCCTGTTATATTGAGGTGTAATCTACACTGAGCCTGAGATAATAGTTCAGTGTCCTCAAGTCTGTAGGGAGATTCAAATTCTCCCCAATACTATATACACCTTGTTTTACAGTACCATATTGCTGGTGGTATTTTGGGGACATGTTCCCAAAAATGAGGAAGTGTGTTGGAAGAGGCCGTGGAAGTGGGCGGGGGTTGCCAGCTGGTAATGATGGTGTTGGTGGTGGATCTGCTGGTAGTGGAAAAAGCACAATAGCACCTAATGCAGGAGGTGTTGAGCCTGCATCATCGTCTGGCTCCACAAGGCCTCGAAGGCTCCCTTTTCTGGGAATAGGTAAACCGCTTTTAAAGCCGGAGCTTCAGGAACAAGTTTTGGCTTACATTGCTGACACAGCCTCCAGCTCTATTGCCTCCTCTTTGGAACTTTCAGAAAATAAAAGCACTAAGTTGTCATTGGAGGCTCATGGTCAGGAACCACACCTTTCCTTGTGTCCTTCACCCCTACCAAAAGTAAAGGATGCGGCAGGCCACACTACAGATTACTCCATGGAGCTCTTTTCACATACCATGCCTGGGTTATCAAGTCAAATCGTGACTTACCCAGTCCAAGAAGAATCTGACATGGAGTGCACTGATGCACAGCCACTGCTAGATTTATCTGCTGGTACACTCACTCAGAGCACTATATTGTCCTCGCAGTGTACTGAGCCAGAATCTGACCCTGATGAAACTCAGGTGCCCCTTTCCGCATACTATACCACCTTACATGGTGACACAGAGGAAGGTGTACATGACATTGAAGAGGAGGTGATGGATGACCCAGTTGTTGACCCAGATTGGCATCCATTGGGGGAAGAGGGTGGCGCTGCCAATAGCTCAGAAGAGGAGGAGGAGCATCCTCAGCAGGCATCGACATCGCAACAGCTGTTATCTGGCAGGCCCGGAGCAGTCCAAAACGGGTTACAAAAACCAAAAGAGTTGCAGGACCTCTAGGCCAGATGGTGAAATTAGCACAGCGTGCAATGCCTCAAAATGTCTTCTATAGTAGGAAGAGTGCAGTGTGGCACTTTTTTGAACAAAATCCTAATGATCAGGCAAAGTTTATCTGTAAGAAGTGTGCAAAGACCTTTAGCCGAGGGAAAAATCTGAGAAATTTGAATACCAGTTGCATGCTTAGATATTTAACCACCATGCACTTGCAAGCGTGGACGGACTACCAAACCTCACGTACCACATGTGCAACTGCTCCCAATGAAAGTAGTCATCAACGCTACATCATTTCCCCCACTGTAAGTCCACCGGTTAGCACACCACCAGCAGCAAACGTTGAGGTGTCATCACAAGGCCAAAGCAGTCAGGGAATCACAATGTTATTGCTACGAAAGACTGAATCTAGGCCATCAGAAAGAACACCAACTCCATCACCATCATCAACCCTCTCTCAGTCTGCCATGTCCACAACTAGTTCCACCATATGCAGCTCTCAAGTCCAGCTCACCCTACCAGAGACTGAGTAGGACAAGAAAGTACTCATCCTCTCATCCGCGTACACTGGGTTTGAACGCCCACATTGCCAAACTACTCTCGTTAGAGATGATGCCCTACCGGTTGGTTGAAAGCGAAGCTTTCCGCGAACTCATGGCCTACGCAGTACCACGCTATGACCTACCCAGTCGGCACTTCTTTTCTCGCAAAGCCATCCCATCCCTCCACCTTCATGTGAAAGACCGCATTGTCCATGCACTTAAGCAATCAGTGAGTGGAAAGGTGCACCTCACAACAGATGCATAGTCCAGTAGGCATGGTCAGGGCCGTTACGTGTCAATCACTGCGCACTGAGATAATGTATTGGACGCAGGGTCCACAGGGGACAGCGGCAGTGGGACAATGCTGCCTAGCCCACGGTATAGGAAACAGTTGGCTGTAGGCGTTCGACCCTCCTCCTCCAGAAGTGAAAGCTCATCCACAGAGCGGTCGCACGAGCACTCCATCCGCAGCTGCCAGTGTTGCACACTCGATGTCCCACTATCGAACAGCTAGTGGTAAGCATCAGCAGGCTGTGTTGATGATGTGTTTGGGCGACAACAGACACACCGCGGAGGTACTGGCCCACTACTTGCAGCGACAAACTGAGTCATGGCTGGACAGTCTACATCTTTAGGCAGGCAAGGTAGTTAGTGTTAACGGATGGAATTTTGTGGCAGCCATAGCCCTTTCAAAACTCCGACACATACCTTGCCTGGCTCACACCTTGAACCTGGTGATGCAGTGCTTCCTCAATAATTATCCGGAGTTAACAGGCCTGCTCCAGAAGGTCCGAAGACTGTGCTCGCACATCCGCCGGTCGCCCGTACACTCCAGTCGTATGCAGAAGCTGCAGCGATTGCTCCAACTTCCCAAGCACCGAATAATTATCGACAATGCAACAAGGTGGAACTCCACCCTGCACATGGTTGAGAACAGAGGCAGGCTGTAATGCATTTGTGGGAGGATACACGGCCAGGCACTTTGAGGGCAGACATGGAGTTGTCGGGTGTGCAGTGGTCGAAGCTGAAAGACCTCTGTAAAGTCCTTCTGTTTTTTGAGGAATGCACACGACTGGTAAGCGCAGATGACGCCATCATAAGCATGAGCATCCCACTTATGCATCTGCTCATGCAAATTTTGACGCACATTAAGGAGCAGGCGTCTGCAGCTGAGGAGGATGAGGAAGAGGAGGGAAGCCTTGATGACAGTCAGCCATTGTCTGCTCAGGGACCTCTCCTGGATGAGGTGGAGGAAGAGGAGGATGATGGGGATGATTATTTAGTGGAGGAGGATGCTTCTCGTGGGGCAAGAGAAAATGTTGGCGTGGCAAGGTCAAGTATAGGGTTTGTGCATGACTGGAGGGATGTGGATTTGCCAGAAAGTGCACCTCCACCCAGCACTCGCAGTGCATCATTGACACCTGGAACATTGGCCCACATGTCAGATTATGCCTTGCAGATCCTAAATAGGGACCCCGCATTGCCAAAATGCTGAATGATGACGACTACTGGTTGGCCAGCATCCTGGATTCGCACTATAAAGGCAAATTCCAAAACATCATGCCACAGGAGAACCTTGACCTAATATTGGCTATCAAACAAGCAACTCTGGTAAACCGTTTGTTTGAGGCATTCCCAGCACACAGCAGCGGTGATGGTTCTCCAACGAGCCGTAGGGGGCAACATGGAAGAGGTGTTCGTGGTGCACACATCAGAAGTGGCGTTGGAGAAAGGGGTTTCATGACCATGTTGTGGACTGATTTTTCAAGTCCCGCTCACACGACTGGTAATACTGCATCGATTGAAAGTGACAGGAGACAGCAGTTGTCAACTATGGTTACAAACTACTCGTCCCATATCGATGTTCTCCCTCACAGGTCATTCCCCTTTGACTATTGGGCCTCTAAACTGGACGCCTGGCCTGAATTGGCACAATATGCCTTACAGGAGCTCGCTTGCCCTGCTGCTAGTGTGCTATCGGAAAGAGTCTTCAGTGCTGCTGGCTCAATCCTGACAGAAAAAAGGACCCGTCTGTCGACCCAAAATGTTGATGATCTAACCTTCATTAAAATGAACCATGCATGGGTTTCAAAGGATTTTGTCCCACCTTCCCCTGATGACACATAGGTTGCCAGAAAAATGGCTCGCTTTTGTCCTCCTCTTCCTCTGACTTCTCCAATTCCTCCATTTGCAGCTGCTGAATGTCCAACATCAACATATGCCATTTTTAAACCTCCCGAACTGGGCTGCCTCCCCCTCCCCCATGGCCTGGGTCACCACCTAGCGCACGCAACCGTGCGAGTGCCATTGCCCTGGGCAGGTGGGTGGGCTGACTCTTGGGCACCGGCACAGGGTCCCTCATAGTGCAATCAAGTGTCTCTGACGGTGGGGGTGCACACCCGCCATCAGACACACCGGCGCACTATGAGGGGCCCAGTGCCAGTACTGACGCCCATGAGTGGGCCCCCCTTGTTTGGGCAGGGCCCTAGCTTTTGCAATATTTACCTCTCCCTGCTCCTCTGCTGTGTAGTCTGGGCTGTCAAATCCTTCCCTGGGACTGCCACTACAAATTTGGTGAACTGATAGATGATGGTTAAGACATAGCTATGCCCTGTCCTGCTGGCCGGGCTCTAGCTTCAGATGATCAATGGCTTCCATTTATTATGGACGTCGACTCACAATGAGATGCAGTGGTGATTTATCATCAGCTTTCACAGTTTTCCTACTCACAGACGTGTGACATTCCTGCCCACATTTTTAAATGTGCCCTCTCATGCCAATCCAATAGAATCGCCTACAGCCTGTGGTTTCTGTCTTTTGCACTCCAAAGTTACCTGACAGATCATGATAGGCAGTGAGGACCATGTCTACATCTCTCCCTGTGATCAAAATTTGATGGAGATGAGTAACGGTGATGGGATCAACGGTACTGCGATACAGCAACCCTTTCTTCACAAAGAACTGTTTTCGCTGTCTCCACACACAAAGTGATTGAGGGTCAGCATCGCCTCTGAAAATTCTCACAGGAGTTTTTCCCGTGATTAATAATTCCTAAATTTCTGCAATCACTCGACTTTATGTCTGTACTTTTATCCATCTCGTTTCTTCTTGCGGAGAGTCTGGACTGGCTTACTGAGACAGAAATATATATGAAGATTAAAAAATACCCCAACAGTGTATACTGGTGTACGCTTCAAAAACATTTCCTTTTTTCTACTTTTTAGATTGTTGTCTAATCCATACTGAGGCTGTGAGTGTCTTTGTCGGACTCCGGAAATAAACACGGAGATTTTATATGTTTAAACTATGCTATATATACCTGTTATCCGGTGATACTGTACCCTTTCTCAACTTTCTGCAATCTTGTCGAATCCATACTGTGCCTGAGACAGTCTGAGTCTGCCTCCTGATTACAGATGAGTGGTGTTTGAGTGGAACTGTTGGCCAAGTTCAAATTCTAGTTGTTTTGGGCGGTGTTAGATCCGTTCGTCGAACTACAACACTTTGATTAAAATTCAGCTGTTCGAGTTTCCGTTCGAGAACGTTTCGTTAAACAAAACCGTATCTTTTTTTTCACATTAATAATGGTTTTCAATGATAATAGACAGTTTTAGGGCATAGTAGCGGTGTCTGGTAGCCAGCAGTGTAGTACACCTGTGAAGGAGCTACACCGTTGTTTCTAATAATTTTTTACAGCATATTGTCCTGAAAATCCTTTTGGGCCTAGTAACTGTGTCTGCTACTCAGAAGAGGAGCCCACCCGTGAACCGAGCTATGCCACCTGTTTATGAAAGAACCAGTTTTTGACTGCATTTACACCACTTAATACTTTGGGCCTAGTAACTGTGTATGCTACTCAGCAGAGTTGGCCACCCGTGAACCAAGCTATGCCGCCTGTTTATGTAAGAACTGTGTGCTACTCAGCAGAGGAGCCCAACTGTTAAGCAAGCTAGAGCACCTGTGGTTTGAACACTTAATTTTTTTCACATTCTTTCTGGAATGTCGTTTAGGCCTAATTCTGGAATTAAGGTTGACCTGCACTTACTGGGAAATGCTTGTTCGCGGGGAAGAATTGTAATCCCAGATCCCCATCACTAATGGGGTTCAGCGTGTTATCCGCACCTGTAAGCGATACACGCTGGTCCTTTCATTGTAGCACGCGTGCAGCCCAGGACATGTAAGGGCATGACAGACCTGTTATTGGCCGATCTCGCGTGTCCCTCTAGTAAGCTGGACTCGGACCGCAGGGGCATGCCTGAGTCTCGTTCGTTAACGAAATTAAGCTTGCAATCTGTGCAGCTTTTTTGTGGATGGCATGGTTGAGGTTGCCCATGTTGAGTCCAATTAAGCCACAGGCTCCACTCCTGGTCGTGCCCTTCTGGACATTCCTTTAAGGTTTAGCTTTGCAACCATTCTGCCCCCGGAAACCAAACACTTTTCCTGACAGTGACATTCTGGTCAAAGAGCGCGATGACATCACGTCTGTACGCCCTCTGCCTAAACAGTCCAAGTGCAGAGAGATGGAAGATGGGGACGACGAGGAGTCCAGAGTACAGGGATTCCTTAGCAAGGAGACTTATTTAATTGTTTTAAAGGTTGGGAGCAATTTTTGGGGAGCATGATACTCTGGAGAATGATATCTGGGGCCCACCATACACTGGAGCATTTAAAAGGTGGACATCAGTCACTGGAACAGCATTTACAGGGCCCATTATACACTGGAGCATTAGAAATGGGGCCCATTATATGGAGCATTATTTGGGCCCATAAGACACTGGAGCTTCATCCATGGTGAACAACATATACTGTAGCATTATGTGGAGCTCATCATATACTGTATCGAACATTATATGGGACCAATGATTGTGTGGAGAAATATATGGGCCTCATTACTCTGTATGGCGCACTATGTGGTGGCCATAATACTGTATGGAGGAATATACTGTCTGTTTTTGGAGCTATTGGAGAATTTAAAATGGATATCAGTTATGTGATGTAAGAATTGAAGTATTTTTCATTGAACTGTACCGCTATTTCTCTGCCATATCAAAGGATCATGAATTGTGTCAAAGGAGTCCAGTGACACTCTTTGGCCCTGGGCCCACGAAAATCTGGAGCCAGCACTACCCCCCCACAACTTTAGCCAGTTTTCAATGCCTAGCTATTATTATAAAGTAAATTAAGGTTGACAAGCGTAAGGAATAAGAATTGATGTTTTTGGCATTAAAATGGGCAATGTTGGTGTGTTTCCTGTCCTCCACTCACTGCCGACTTTTCTTCCCCATTGACTTACATTGGGTTTCGTGTTTCAGTCGGACTTCGACTTTTCACAATAATCGGCCGATTTCGTTCGACCCGACTTTTGAGAAAGTCGGGTTTCATGAAACCCGACTCGACCCGAAAAAAGGCAAAGTCGCTCATCTCTACATACCAGAATTACTGTGTAACTGGTCCTAATTTGTACCCATTTTTCAAACATAATTGGCTATCCATTTAACAAATCACATCTTGGTCTATCTAACAAATAGGAGAGTTAAACCTGGCTTATTTTTTCCCTTATACATCTGCTCATAAAATAGCATTGACATTGATTCTTCATGGTACTAAATCTTCTATGTAGATGTACCATATATCTTCTTTAGGTATTGATCATGATGAGTTGCAGTTTCTTCAAAATTGCTTCATAACGCACACTAAAAAGTTAGATAATGAATACTTATGTCCTAAATGGAGTTTATGAATACAACAAAATAATCATACATAAGACAGGACTTTGCTGGATGAAATTACTGTTTAACGTAGGTGTGGGCCTTAGAATAACTGTGCCATTATAAGTACATAGCAAACTGTAAGAATGGAAATTCCGTATTTCTTATATATAGTGCAGAGTTAAATTTCTGAATCCCGTGTTCCATCGGTACACAATGCATTCTTAAATATGAAAATTATTGATACTTCAATTAAAGAAAAGCACAAAGACAGATTTAGGTGATCTTTCACACAACTGTCTGTACTGTGTCTCAAAAAAAACAAACAATGATCTGTGAAAAAAATACGTTCTAAACTTGGTTCCACAGATGTGAATTGCTGACACTGTTCCACAAAAACAAATGAAAAACTTTCACAAACATACTGACTTGTAAAACAAATAAGAATAGAATCATAGAATGCTAGATTTGAAAGGGACCTCAAGCTTCATCGTGTCCAACCTCCTGCTCAGTGCAGCATAGGATTCACTAAACCATATCAAATATCTGCCCGGCCTCTGTTTGAAGACTTCCATTGCCGAAGAACTCAGTGAAAGCCTGTTCCACCTGTTGATCACCCTCACTGTCAAAAAGTTTTTCCCAATATCTAATCTGTCATAACATGTATGGAGAGCTCAAGAAAAAGGCTCTCCATGCATGTGTTGCACTGCCGTGACACATGCAGCTGCGGAGCCAAAAAGCTGATCACCGGGAGCGCTCCAGGTATCCGGGTTCCCAATGCAGCTATTCGGTAAGCGCTGTAGCTATTCGGATAAGCTCTTATCCGAAGATATTTGATCAATCTTAGTGTTTGCCTTTCTGCTGCTGCATCAGTCTTTTTCACATGTGCTGTTGCTTAGTTCTATTCTTCCAATTCTGTAGAAGTAATTTTCATTTTTCTTGCCCAGATTTAAAACCTTGCATTTCTCCATGTTAAATACCATTCTATTAGTCACTGTCCATTGTTCAAGCTGATCTAGAGCCTTCTAAATTTTTTCTGTCTTCTCTAGTGTTAGCCATCTCTCCTAGTTTTACATCATCTGCAAATTTGATTAGCTTACCTTCAGTTCCCTTATCTAGATTATTTGTAAAAATGTTGAACACTGGGGCCAGGACAGAGCCTTGAAACACTTCAATCGGATGTGAAACCATTTATTACCACTCTTTGAGTATGATCATTGAGCCAGTTATGTATCCACCTAACCGTAGCATTTTTAATTCCATACTTGGTCATTTTTTCAATAAGGATAATATGAGATAGATACTTTATGAAATGCTTTGCTGAAGTCATGATATACTGTATCTACCACATTTCCCTGATCCAACCAGTCAGTGATTCCATCATAGAAGGAAATTAGTTTAATCTGGAATGTCTTGTTTGCTACACATTCTGGAGCTGGTCATTTACTGTATTCTTATCCAAGTGCTTACAAACATGCTGTTTAATAATTTGTTCAAAGATCTTTCCTGGTATAGAAGTAAGGCCCACTGGCTTGTCACTTCCAGGCTCCATCTTCTTTCCTTTCTTGAAGATGGGGACCACCTTTGCCCTTCTCCAATCTTCTGGGACTTCTCCTATTCTCCAGGATTTTTCAAAGATTCTGGCTAGTGGTTCTGCAATTTCTTCTATTAACTTTTTCAGTACCCTTGGATGTAATTCATCTGGACCAGAAGATTTAAATGAATTTAAATTAGCTTTGTCCCCTCACCATTTCTCGTTTATAGTGTGGATTCTTTTATTCCTTCGATGGCAATGTGAAGAGCAGTTTGCTTTCTTAGGCCTCTTTCACACTTCAGTTTTTTACAATCAGTCACAATCCGCCAGGTTTTGAAAAAAACGGATCCGCAATTTTCTTTTGAGGATCCGTTTTTTTCCCCATTGACTTCCATTACTGGCAGATTGTGACGGATTGCCGTCCGTTGCATCCTTTTTTTTGCGGATCCGCCAAAAGTTGCTGTCCGTCACCATCCTCAAAGATTTAAAAACGGAGCTTGCAACGTTTTTTTTCTCTGGCAGATCCTCCAGACACTCATTTAACCCGAAATTCTTTCTGGGTGCCGGACAAAAAAAATCTCTCTCTCTCTCCTCTTCCAGGCTGCGATTCCTTTAAAATTCTTCATTTGTCGGATCCGTCAAAAAAACGGACGGGTGGCATCCGTTGTCATCAGTACTAAAACGGATCCGCCATCCGTCCTTTTGGCGGATTTTGACTGATGCAAAAAACTGAAGTGTGAAAGAGGCCTTAGAGAACACAAATGCAAAATAGGAATTTAAAAGTTCGGCTTTCTCAACATCACTTTTGACCACTTCACCATTTCATCCTGTAAATATACAACAGCATCTTTGACTTATTTTGCATTTGACATTTTAGCCTTCAAGGTTTGTATTCCAATCATGTGTATCATCCCACCAAGTTTCAGTGATGTCTAGGACATCATATGTCTATTCCTGTGTTAGCAGCTCCAATTCTGCTTATTTGTTTCCCATGCTCTGTGCATTTGTATAAACACATTTTAGTTTGCAGTCGGTTTCGTTTGCTCCTCTATTTTCAGAGTTTGTTGTTTTCGTTCTTCATTTCCACTTCTAATTCAGGGTTCTGTAAAGAATTTTTTAGCTGAATATTTTTTCCTGGCTGTATATTTCTCATCCCATATTGCTCTAGTTTAAAGCTCTCCTGGTAAGTGTAGTAAAGCGTCTACCAAATATGTGTTTTCCTGTTTTTGTAAGATGCAAACCATCTCTAGCAAGTAGTCCATCATACAGGTAATTAACTCCATGGTAAAAAACAAAACAAAACGCTGCTCATGGCACCATCGACGTAGCCAGTTGTTCACCTGTAGAATCCTGTTCAATCTCCTTGGTCCATTTCCATCCACTGGGAGGATGGATGAGAGGATGACCTGCGCTCCCATTTCCTTCACTTTCTGGCCTGGATCTTCAAAGTCTCTGCATCTAGTTTCCAGGTCCTTTTTTTGTTGCATCATTTTTGTGTCATTTTGCTATGTTTTTAGACTCATCTGTGGCATTGTGGTACATAGAACAAGCGATCAAAGGATCACAGGTTCACGCCACCAAGGGGACTAATGCAACAAATATATGTATAATCAAATACATTTGAATACCCCTTACTTTTTCTCATATTAAAATATTTTTTAGTAATTTAATTATTTTTTCTGCCGATGGAGAGGTGTTAGGGCCTGCTTTTTTGCATTGCAAGATATTTTTTATCAGTACTACTTTTTGGCATGTATGATGTTTTATTTCTGAGAAAAAAATTAAAATAGCGCTCCTTCCAGGAGTGCAATATAAACATGGAGTGAATAAATACAATTCCTCCCTTATTTTATGTGGTTTGCTCTTATGGTATACAGTGTGGTAAAATAAGCACACTTGGAAATGAAAGTGGATATAAAACTTGCTCTGCCGAGGATACAATATACGATAGGAAACCAGATGCAGTATGGATGTGGTTTTGTCAACATTTCAACGTGTACATACCTCTTCTTCAGGACAAACCACAAAGATCCTCATCATACAGATATTAGCATTTGAATAATGCATCTGTTCCTAGGAAAGCTGGATGGCAAGCTGTCCCAGGAACAGACTGTGATGTAACAGCATATGAAGAACCTATCCAAAGGACAGCTTGCCAGACAGCTTTCAACTGCTGATAGTTTTCACTGTTCCAGGGAATGCTGGGTGACAAGCTCAGAAACAGTTTTCTCAGTGGAGAAGAGGGGGAAAGGGACAGGATAACAAGCTCTGGTCACCGCTCACCGTTGCATACAGTAATCTGAGTGGAGCAGCCACATTGTTGATGGCTGCAGTGCTAAGATCATTGTAATTAGCGATGAGCAATTGGAGATGGCAGGTCTGGGGACCAGGGCTGCAGCAGTGACTATATCCACCTAATCTCAGCGATGCAGCTCTGGTCCCCATCCTGCTGTCACCGCTCGCTCATGGCTAATTATAGTTATCGGCGTGCTGTAGCCAACAATAAAATGGCCGTTCCACACTGATCATTAAGTGTATAAGTGACTGAAGTAAATTGCAGCTCTATGTGTACAGCTGGGCTACAATAAAATGGCACCAGGCTCCACCTACAGCAGTGAACTGGGTAGCCTAGGGGGCATGCATAATTCACCGCTAATGCAGCAACAGCAAAGGCGATAGGGCTGGAAGCTGACCACAGTCTCCTATGGCCTCGCACTGCTGTATTTGCAGTATGTGTCGTTCTCTGACACACCAATAAATATATAATATAAATAATAAAAAAATAAATATTAAGGCCAGGTTCATACTGCGTTAATGCAGTCCGTTTAACGCATAGCGTTGACGGTCTGCGTTAATGCTACTGCATAACGTGATCACATTATGCTATACCGCTAGCGCAGATGCTTCATCTGCGCTAGCAGTGACGCTGCAGACCGCGTCCGAGAGTTTATCACAGAATGACGGTACATCGCTAACGCATGCCGCTTATGACATGCGTTAGCGATGCGCTCGGTAATTGGCAGCGTTAACAGATGCGTTACATCGTGTTATGTCGCAGTGTAACGCAATCCGTTAAATGGACTGCCTAAACGCAGTATGAACCCAGCCTAAAATAGTTAATCATACACTGTTAAAAATAAACATTTTTATATAAATATAGACTATTAAAAGAAACTGCATAACCTCTGAAAGAAAATGTAAAGCAAAGACAGCATAGTACTTCAGTGTTACGTATCTTCACATTTATCCATTAGAGTAACCATCATATTAAATTTTATTATATAAATCAATAGTAAACATTAAAATAAGAAACTTTGTAAAATATTTTATCAGAGAAGTCTGCTTCTTTCTCTGCAAGGATTGATTATTCCCCTCTACAGTGTCTTATCAGTAGCAATTGCCATCTCCTATCTTAGGGTACCATTACACCTAGCGATGCACCAGCGATCCAAACTAGCAATATGACGCGGTCAGGATCGCTGGTGCATCGCTAGGTGGTCGCTAGTGAGCTGCCACACAGGCAGATCTCACCAGCGACATAGCAGCGGTCGGGGGTCACTACTTACCTGTCAGACGCGGCGATCCTGCGTCCTCCCGCCCACGTCCACACGTCGCTCGTCGGCGCCACAGGAAGCACCGCAGGAAGTGGCCGACGAGGAATGGTCCAGGACCTTCTCGCGCGATCAGCGATAACCAGCGGGGGAGCCGGTCGGAGGTAAGTATCACATGCAGCGATATCGCTAGCAATATCGCTGCAAGGTCACAAAATCGGTGACTTTACAGCGATATTGCTAGCGATATCGCAGTGTGTAACAGGGGCTTTAGTAATGTAATAATCTGTCTTCACTGAATACAGATTTTTCTCTTGAACTGAGAATTTTGAGAATGATCAGTCCTAGCAGAGAAAAAAGCAGATTGTTCTGATAAGATATAATACAAAGGCTCTTATTTTTATGCATACTATTGATTTATGAAATAAAAATTACAATGATAGTTACTCTAAGAATGCCTGATGTGGAATGCATTCACTGCTCTGACTTGTTAAGGGAATAACATTTATTATCTTGTGACGATGACACCTTTCAAAGGGTGGGATAATTTAGGCAGAAAATGAACAAATAACTTTGATAAGGGCAAAATTGCAATAGCTAGATGATCTTGTCAGAACGCCTCTAAAATGGCAGGTCTTATGGGGTGTCCTGCAATAGTTCATAGGACACCCCACACTCAGTAGTCACTACTGAATACTGGCGCATGCATTGAAAGATTACGTCCTCACACTGGCCAGCGCCAGGACGTACTTTGTGTGCAGAGTTGGCGCGCGATGCGCTGCCATTCCATAGAAGAGGGCAGCAGTAGCACCAACATTTCCTGTCATGACTATACTGCAACCCCAGTGACTCCTGTGATAACTATACCGAAGCTCCAGCATTTCCTGTGATGTACTTACAGCAGCACCATGTCTCCTGTGATGTCTATAACACAGCCCCAGCATCTCCTATGATGACCATACCATAGCTCCATGTCTCTTGCAATGTCTATACCACAGCCACGTCTCCTGTGATTTCTATACCACAGCCATGTCTTTTGTGATGTCTATAATGCAGCCCCATGTCTCCTGTGATGTCTATACCACAGCTCCTGTAACAACCCTGCTGGCATCACTGCATGGCCTCCCATCCCCCGCACAACTTACTTTCTGCTTCAAGCCATGCTGTGAATTCTGTCTGTTGCCAGCTCTGTGCCTCTGCTCTCCATGTTTCCAGACTGTGTGTATAGGGGGCGGCGCCTGAACTCTCTGGTTGTTATGCAGTTAGGGTGCACCTGTGTAATATGTCCCTTACCAATCACCTGGAGCCCTTGACTATTTAGTTTCGCCACTCCCACTGGAACATTGCCTGTGCAATGTCTATACTCAGTTAGTATCTTGCTTCTGAGGAAGCCAGGCCCTGTTCTTTGTATCTCCTTCTCTGTAGGAATACTCTTTGTCTCGCTTTGTACCTTGTCCACCTGCCAGGAGGCAGAATATCCTGGCCCTTGAGTCTTGTTCCCAGTACCTTGTCTGTACTCTGTCCGCCTGCCAGGAGGCAGAATATCCTGGTCCTTGTGTCTTTGTCCCTTAGTCTCTGTCTGAACTCCGTTTTACCTCTGTCTGTCAGTCTCCTTGTCTGTGGTTCCTTCTCTGCCGTGTCTTTCCTTGTGTCCTCCCTATCTGTGTGTCTGCACCCTAGCCGCTCTGCCTGCACAGCTCCTTAGCCGCTCTGCCTGCACGGCTCCTTAGCTGCTCTGCCTGCTCGGCTCCTTAGCCTCTCTGCCTGCACGGCTCTCTTGCCGGCCAGCCTACTCCACACTCCTGCCTGTATCCATACCTGCACCTCCTGTGTGAACAGGTCCAAATCCTGTTCCATCATACACCACTCCCTCCTGCCTACACCTGCTGTGTGAACAGGTCCCTACTTGCTCCTTCTCATACCACGCCAATCTGTCCTGTGTCTCCAAGCCGTGCCCACCTGTCCTGTGTCTCCAAGCCATGCCCGCCTGTCCTGTGTCTCCAAGCCGTGCCCACCCTTCCTGTGTCTCCATGCCGTGCCGGCTTGCCCTGTGTCTCAGCCTGCTTGTCACTCGCACCTGTCCAGGTGTCCTGTTCCCGAGTGGGATCAGCAGCCACAGCCAGACACCACCCTGGAATGGCACCCGGCAGCTACCTGCCGCACAAGCCTGACCTCACCATCAGAGGCTCCAGTGAAGACCAAGGTAGCTGCCATAGTTACGCCCCTTCCAGGGTAGTCTGGTTTGTGGCACAGTGGGGCCACAACCCCCCCCGGCTCACGCCATTCAGCCAAGGCGCGAGCGTGACCGCTCCATTTCTCCTATAATGTCTATACCACAGACCCATATCTCCTATGTGATGTATATCCTCTAGCACTCCTCCTGTGTAATGTATATACTCAAGTTCTGGTGTCTCCTATGTGATGTACATTTGTGTGAAAAAGTGTTTGCCCCATCCTGATTTCCTACTCTTTTGCATGTTTGTCACACTTAATGTTTCAGATCACCAAACAAATTTAAATAAACACAAAATTTATTTTTTAAATGAAGGTCTTTATTGTTAAGGTAAAAAGAAATCTTTTTTCACACAACTGTATATACAAGTTTCGGTGTCTCCTCTGTGATGTGTGTGTGTATATATATATATATATATATATATCAGTCTCAGGGTCCCCTATGTGATGTATATACTTTCTCCAGCCACGATGTTTCCTATGTAATGTATATACTGCAGTTTTAGTGTCCCCTAGCAGCTATTTTACCATGAAGGCCTGCTGCGCAAAGTCTCCTCTGAACAGTTGTTGTAGAGATGTGTCTGCTGCTAGAACTCTGTGTGGCATTGACCTGGTCTCTAATCTGAGCTGCTGTTAACCTGCGATTTCTGAGGCTGGTGACTCGGATGAACTTATCCTCCGCAGCAGAGGTGACTCTTGGTCTTCCTTTCCTGGGGCGGTCCTCATGTGAGCCAGTTTCTTTGTAGCGCTTGATGGTTTTTGCCACTGCACTTCGGGACACTTTCAAAGTTTTCCCAATTTTTCGGACTGACTGACCTTCATTTCTTAAAGTAATGATGGTCACTCGTTTTTCTTTACTTAGAATTTTTATTATGGCAAGAAAAAAGCAGCTAACAGTCTATTCAGTAGGACTATCAGCTGTGTATCCACCAGACTTCTGCATAACACAACTGATGGTCCTAACCACATTTATAAGGCAAGAAGTCCCACTTATTAAACCTGACAGGGCACACCAGTAAAGTGAAAACCATTTCCCGTGACTACCTCTTGAAGCTCATCAAGAGAATGCCAAGAGTGTGCAAAGCAGTAATCAAAGCAAAAGGTGGCTACTTTGAAGAACCTAGAATATAAGACATATTTTCAGTTGTTTCCTCATTTTTGTCTTATTTATACAATTCCACATGTGTAAATTCATAGTTTTGCTGCCTTCAGAGTGAATCTACAATTTTCATAGTCATGAAAATAAGGAAAACTCTTTGAATGAGAAGGTGTGTCCAAACTTTTGGTCTGTACTGTACATCTGTGTTCAGTAGGACTTACTGCTGCAAGTCCTTTACAAAACTTATCATCATTGCAAAGAGTCGCCTTCACTTCAGACCGACGCAAATCTGGAAAAGCAGTTACGAGTAGCAAAATCATCCATACCACCTAGCATCACAACTACACCAAAGAGAAGTTCCAGCCATCACACGAGGTGAGTTAATTAAATGTTTGACCAAATATAGGATGGTTTTCAAGTAGATAATTTTGAACAGCAGCAGACGGATGGTATACCATATTTTTCGGCCTTATAAGACACACTTTTTCCCAAAAAATTTGGAAGGAAAATGGGGGTGCATTTTATAGTCCGAATGTAGATTACTGACAGGAAGGAACAGCAGTGTCACAGGACGCAAGGTCGCTGCTGCAGGAAGCTGTGGGCGGCAGGAGTGGGGCAATGATGCGAGCCCTGGGCTGGGAGGAGAGGGCGTCCCGGTGGTGTGAGGCAGAAGCTGAGTCCTATCAGCACAAACTCATCTCGCTGTGGTGGGTTATAGGAAAATGGCACCGTGTCAGAGCATGCGCAGATTTAGATCTTAGCTCAGATCTTAGCCGAGATTTCAATCTGCGCATGAGTCACATCCGGTGTCATTTTTCTGTAGCCCTCCGCCGAAAGATCAATCTAAGCAGCAGGGACTCCATTCCTGCCTCGTACCGCCTACATTTTCTGAAGCCCTCCACTGGGATATCAATGGCTTTTGCCACTCACTGTCAAGACACCCCTCCTCCCAGCCCAGGGCCTACAGCATCGCCCCACACCTGCCACTGTCCGCTTCCTGCAGTGGCGACCCTGCTCCTGCCGTCTGTGACATCACTCCACCGCTCCCACATCCCCAGTAAGCTAAATTTGGATAAAAGATGGAATCCCATTTTGACAAACATGCTTTTTTTTTCCATATTTTCCTGCTCTAAATTTGGTCTTATGGTCTGGTGTGTCTTATAGTCTCAAAATAATCGTAAACATCCATATGGCCATTGGCAGACAAAAGGTTCCCTACCTCTGCATTATGCTGACTGCCAAGTGTTCACAAGTTGGTGGATATAGCGTGATGCTCTGGGCAATACTGCACTGGGAAACCTTGGGTCATGCCATTCATGATGATATTAATTTGACAAGTGCAGCCTATTTAAACATTTATGTAAACCAAATACACCCCTTCATGGTAACAGTATTTCCTAAAGGCATAGACCTCTAAGAAGTTAGAGTAATCTAGATGGGGCAACAGCAATGGGCAGTCCAGACCATACTCAATGTCTGGACTGTTACGTGCAATCATTTACATTTAATCGCTTATATTACTTAGGCCTGTTTCACACTTCAGTTTTTGTCCATCAGTCAAGATCCGCCGTTTTGCAAAAAAAACGGATCAGCTATTTTGTTTGGCGGATCTGTTTTTTTCCCATTGAGTTGCATTACCGGCGGATCTTGACGGACGGCCATCCGTTGGATCCGTTTTTTTGCGGATCCGCCAAAATTTTGCCGTCCGCCGACATGCCCAAATGGAGCATCTGTTTTTTCGGGCGGCAGGATCCGCACTTCACACTGCGCATGCCCGAAAGATTTCACTCAGCCTGAAATTTAACCCTAAAGTCTGTTCTGGCGCCTGGAAAAAAAAAAAATTCTCTCTCTCTCTGGGATGCAGTTCCTTTAAAATTCTTCATTCAACGGATCCGTCAAAAAAACGGTCCGGTGGCATCCGTTCACATCAGTTAGCAACGGATCCGCTTTCTGCCATTTTGGCGGATTTTAACTGACACAAAAAAACTGAAGTGTGAAACAGGCCTTAGCTAGACTGACAGTCGGTGTTTGATTATACATTTTTATTTGTATTGTTGGATTTCTTGGTTGTTACATTATGTGCAGCATAACAGTGTATTGTTTGAAATAGCTGCGAGCAAGGCTATTTCTAAGTGTGGGAGTCATGATAAAGGTTATCCTGTGAACATCTGAAAAGGAGGTTTTTCTAAAAGGGTAATCTTCCACAATGTGATAATGTCTCCATAATAGTGCATATTTCGAAGAGAATGTTTCCTCCCTCATTCAGGATCGCCTTTCATTAACCAAAGCACAGTGCTGCTAACAAAGAGTGGCTTTCTCTTTAGTAGACCTTATGTTTTATATCTTTTAGAATACCTTGAATTAATATTACGGTACATTTGATCTTCACTTACTCCTCCAAATTCAGTCATAATTCTATTATCTTTTTTCTTTGGAGACAAGTTAGATAAGGACAGGTGTCCCGTTTCAGTTGTTTTTTAATGTACGAGGATGTCAGTCATGATTGTACCATGTGAAAACCAATTATTTTTTTTGCCTTAGTGAGTATGTGTATATTCATGCTGGGATCTAATTTATATAGATAGGCACAAACATTAGTCTTTGCTTAAAGCTGTAGCTCTCTTGTAGGTTTTTTTTTTTTTTCCAAAATATTCACTTGACTTTTGTATGTTTTGTTAGTTTGGCAATACAGACAAATTTGTATTACTTAAGGTGATAAGTTAGAGGTGAATTTTTTGTAGCTATTTATTTTGTCTAATGACTGGTAGTCTAATCTAGATAACTGCTTATAGCCATTTGGACATAGTAATGTCGTCTTCATCTTGGAACATTAGTACATTTTAATATTTACATATCTGGTGCATTATATTTTGCCGTAAACTGTATCCCCATAGAGAGAACATAGAAACTCCACGCATTTAAAATGTAATATGTTTGGTTTTATGTGAGCATTATATGTTTGTGATGACAGATAATATGTAATATGAAGGATTCCATTGGGTGGCTATTATTCACATACTACAAATAGAACGAAAAGTGTGGCCTTCAGGGCCACAGAACATAGCTACAGTATGTTGGTACAGTATGTCAGAGTTTATCAGAAGAACTGTGCTTCCCCCTCTCCTCCAAATACAGCTTTGATATACCCTATGCAAGTACTGACCAATAACGGAAAAAAATAAAATAAAAAATATACTACTCGCCTAGCCACGATCCACCACTGTTTTGCTCTATTTACTGAAGCTCTGCCCAGCAGGCACAATCTAGTGACATCATCCCATCTGCTGACATGCCAATGCATTGGCTTAATGATGGAGAGGTCTTCACCAATATCTACATTCTGAGGATACAGAGACTAGTGAAATTAAAATGCCAGGCAGGCGGCGTAGTGCAGGACACTACTATATTCAGCCCTTTGTGTGTCTAGGTCCATGGGGCGCACAAGAACAGCCCGATAGCACGGAGGCTCAGTGGTTAGCACTGTTGCTTTGCAGCACTGGGGTCCTGTGTTCAAATTCAATCAATTACAATATCTGCAAGGAGTTTGTATGTTCTCCCCATGTTTGTGTGGGTTTACTTCTGGTACTCCGGTATCTCTCCACACTTCAAAGACATACTGATAGGGAATCTAGATTGTGAGCCCCAATAGAGACAGTGATGAAAATGTCTGTAAAGCACTGTGGAATATGATGGCGCTCCATAGGCAAAGCCACCACTAACTTTATATTAAAAAATAATATGATTTACATAAAAAAGCCAATTTAGGAGGTTTTAACAGCTTTGGTAATAACTATAAAAAAAGGCGTCTAACTTTGTGAACTGGAACTCTAAGTGAGATGTAAATAGATCAGCTTCTACGCACATTTCTTAGCTTTAACATACAACGAAAAGGTAAGGTTTTACTCACACCAGCTTTGTTGCCTGTGTCAAATCTTGCACAGGTTTAGAAGATTGTTCCTTCTGTGTAACTGTTGGAGACTTTTATTCTTTGCCGAGGAGTCATCACTACGTCTTCGGAGAGCTGCTGCGATCTGGGTCACCTCTGGCCCTGCTGCTTGAGAAGTTATTATCTTATTCTCTTCATGTTTTCTTTCTTTCAGGCTTCACCCAGAGAAGCACAAAGTGGATATTTTAAAGAATGAGTTGATAGAATATAAGAATTGCAGGATACCATAATGCCGTCTATAGCAATCATATTTGCATTGAAAATAGACAGTGGAGTTTTGTGAATGAATCAGTGAATCCAGTGCGACACACAAAACAAATAAATCACTTAAACATGCACACTGTCTAGCTTAAAAACTAGCCATAGGAGAGAAACAAATACACAGTTTTCTGCTAGTGATTAAATCTGATAAACAAAAACTGGTTGCTGCAGTAAGAAGCCCCAGACACTTACTCGCTGGAGAGACAAATAAGATATGTAACAGAAAGGCCCATTATAGGTCACTCTTTCCTTAGACCCTAATAATACAAATTCCATCACTAATGTTCTCCCAGTCAGGATTCCCTTTTATTAAACAAAGCAGAGAGCTTCCAACCAAGGGCGACTTTCCTCTTTACTAGTACTGACCCACTTATGCCTTACTTTGTTTAGAATAGCTTAAATTGATGTTATAGTACATATGATCTGCACGTACTACAAATTCTGAAAGTTTATGTTTTTTTATGTAGTTGTATGTGGCCTTGATTTCTGTTTTAGTATCCCTAACTTGGAAGACAAGTCACATGTCAGGGCGGGTTGCAGTCTGAAGAAAGCAAGCTCCCGAGAACTCTGTTTCAATTGACAGAGGAGCTGTATCATAAGCATACCTCCCTGTGAGCTGCCAGAAGAAAGTCGTAACAGTAGAAGAAATAAATCTTCTCCTCGGCTGACTGTGAACGGATGAGAACTGAGCCTGGAGAAATACAATCCTTTGTGCTCAGTCAGCAGGGAGATGCATTTCCAGAAGCTTACTGGTATGTGTTCTTATCATGTGGATTCTCAGTCAGTTGAGACACAGGTCTCAGGATCGGTATTTCTTCATACTGCAACAAGTGACATGACTAAAGACGGGAAGCCGTTTGAATTATGTAATGACAGACTGTCATGATCCCAGTGCAGGTTTTTGACCTGCACGTCAGGGGTTAATGTCTTGAGCTCAGTGCAGGCTTTGACCTGCATGCCTGGGGTTAATTATTATGGCTTCTCTTTGGTTCAGGGAGAGCTTTTTATAGCCCTGAGAAACTCCAATCCCTGTCAGTTATACTTTTGCCTTTGGCCGAGTGTTTTGACCCCTGTGTGCCTGTTCGTTGTGTTATAGCTTGCTTATATGGTTCTGATCCGGTTCTGTCCCCGTTGTGAGTTTGCCTGTTGATTCTGTACTGTATATCTGCTTCTCTGGTTTCTGACTTCTTGGCTATGTCTTGACTATCCGTTCTGTCTAGCCCTTTGGTAATTGTCGTGCTATCTCGTGCTTTGACCCCGGCCTGATCTGGTTTATGTCCCTGTTTATGCCAATTTGTAACTTTGTTCCGTAGTGACCATTCTAGGAGTTTTCCTGCAGCTCCTAGCTCTCTGGAGTTTAGGCCACGCTCCCAGCAGTCACGTGATACAGGTCTTGCAGGTCTGAAGCACGCATCTTCTCTGCTGCTGCCCGCTCCACAGGTATCTCTGAGCACAGTTTGTCTTACTCAGGACACGTGCACTGGCTCAGTGAGCAAGTGCAGTGCGGTGTTCCTGACACAGACATTTTATTACATTCTTGGAGAACCCCTTTAAGTAAACACATTTTGTGACCCCCAACACATCAAGGCTCTGCCCCATTTAGAAGAGCTGATGCAGGCTGTTAAATGACCGCTGATCAGTTATGTACAAGCTGCTCAGTGGTTGTTTACAGGTCTATTTATACAGGCCAACAAAACAGTAATAGGGACAGAATGATTGCTAAAACTATTCTACTATTCCTATACAGTATTATGTCATCAGCAGCATATCTCATGTTTATATGAATCTTCAGTTCACTTACTTATCCGGTGAATGCTGACCTGTTTAGACAGGATGATAATCAGGAACGTTCATTTTCGTTTTAAGGTTATGATAATCAAAAACGTTCATTTCCTAAGAACGTTCATTTGGCGAATTTTGACTTGTCAAAATGTGTCATATCCCTTTTTTCCACCTCCTCCATAGCAGCTCTCAGAATTTAAGTGCACTTCCAGCTTGATTTCTCATGACCAGAACATCAGAACACTAACGAAAAGGCATCATTTTTATTGGGTGAAAAAACCTAAACAGCCCTACTACTACTTCCACCTATAAAGCTGCTGACTCGTTTCAACTTTTGAAACTGTTCTTCTTGCACCGCTTATTCCACAGTCACAGATCCAAAGGCTCTGAATAGCAGATAGCAAAGTTTACCTGAACATAAAAGAGCGATGGTGGAGAAAACTCTCAACAGTGAGAACACAAAATTAGAGGCAGTTTACAAGAACTTTTTATCAAAGTTCCAACATTTAACACTGTGATAAAAAGCATTAGATAGTATTTATGCATTACCTTTTGACCACAAACTGTTGTCTGCTGTATGTAAATTGCAGAAAGTAATGTTTAAGGTGAACACAACAGCACTGTTTGCAGTGCTAGGCCTGCTATTACCAAAAATCAGGAACCGCCATTCCTGATCAAGAGTCAACAGCCTGTTACGAAATAGATCTGCCATAATTTCCATTCTTCCTTGACCCAGAGTCCAAAACACTAATGGTGTCTCTCTCAAAGCTGTATTCTTTCAGTTAGGAAAATGAATGTTAAACTTGCATGAAAAAGCACAAAGTGTTTGAAAAATAATTACTTTGTAGGTTTTTTCTTTATTGGTAAGATGTTCATAATCCAGTAGTTAAATAAAGAACACAGCACCATTATGTAATCTGCAAAAGACAAAAGAAATCGGGCTGACATAAAAAACAATCATAGGAAGTTACAATCTAATACATCCTGACTAATGCATGCAGCATCTGCTCTATTCAATCAACACAATACTAAGAAAGGAAGGCCACCAAGCTTCATCACTTACCTTTTGTTCATAAAGAGGCAGAAAAATAGAGAGTAAAGATTGTATTAACCATCAACCTTGTGCTCAAAAGGTTCTGCAGATGTGAATCCCATTAGAGGCCATTTCTTGTGGGTTAGTTCCCAAATTAATTATTTGGTATTAATGACAATATGTTTCAATTATGTGATATTACAAGCTTTTGAGCCTTTTGAGGTAGTCTATTGTGGATTTAATCTTCAACTTGCTTAACTGTTCACAATAACCGTAATTTTGATCAGGTGTGCCCAACATACATACACTACTCACAAAAAGCTTGGATATTTGGTTTTCAGGTGACATATATGGAAAACGTAAAAAGTTCACGCCACAGTGATATTTTATCATTAAACTAGGGCATTTAAGTAGGAGCATATAATGGTGGTTTCCTCATCTCAAACAATTTATTGAAAGAAAAGGCAACAACCTTCATGGTTATACTCTCCCAAAAATTGTCAATGTCTCAATAACTTGTCATGAGCATCAATTACAGCTTTAGGCTGAGTGCAGACGGAGTTTTGAGCCCTGCGGATTTTTCCGTGCAGAATGGAAGAAAACCGCAGGTCAAATGACCTGCATTTTTCCTGCGGATTTCTTCCATTTTTCACGCGGTTTTCATGCGGTTTTTGTGCGGTTTTCCATTGCGGTCTTCCCCCTGCGGATTTGGTAACAGGGGAGATAGAAAACCGCACAAAAGAAGCAACATGCTGCGGATTTTGTACCGCAGGAAAACCGCGCGGAAAAATCTGCAGCGTCTGCACAGCGTTTTTTTTTTTTCATTCATTTTAAAGGTACTGTACATCACAATGCGGATATGCAACGTTTCTGCGCGGTAAAATCCGCTGCGGAAACGCTGCAAATCTGCATCGTGTGCACATGGCCTTACAACGATATCTCATGCTATTCACAACTCGAGTTATTGTCTGCTGAGGCATGGCATTCCACTCTTCAAGGGTGGTCTTCAGGTCATTGACATTCTGGGGTACAGATTTTTGAACCTCTAGAGGGCGACTCACCTGATCCCATAGGTTTTCTATGGGATTCAGGTCTGGAGAAGGTGCAGGCCCAGCCATTTGAGGTAGCCATTTCCTAACGATGCAACCTTGATGAGCTGGAGCATTGTCATCCATGAAGATGAAAATAGGTCTCTGTTGTTCATGCAGAGGCACAATGACTGGAGTAATGAGGTTATTCAAGTAGTAGAGGCTTGTCACTGTACCAGTCACAAAGTGTAGGCCATTTCTGTATTGCGTAGACACACCTGCCCACACTAACTTCACCAACACCAAAGGCTTTTCTGGTGACAACAGTGGCTGATGGATAGCGCTGTCCTTGATGTCTCTAACATCGTTGATGGTCATCATTTTTGATCAGAGTGAATTGACTTTCATCAGTGAACATCACTGAGGCCCACCGGTCCCTCGTCCAGCGTAGATGCTCCCTGGCCCATGTTCGTGCCTGGTGGTGTGGTTGGGAACCCTTGCAGGTTCTCTAGCACACATGTGTAAATGGTTTTGTTTTGTTGTTATGTGTCGTCTTGGTCTCATGATGTCAAAATGTGAACAGCATCATGAGCAGGACTATTTAATACCAATTCTAACTGAACTCCTAAATTTATTGGGTGATTCATGAATCCAACACTTGTTGTAAATTTTGCCATTAAGCTCTTTGTTAGAGAACAGAAAGTTGTGTGATAAGTACTGAAATATTGAACAGTTGGACATGTGCATTCAAAAGTTTAGAGACGGTTACATTAAGTCCACCTGAAGAAGTTAGAGTGCATTTTAGGATCATCATGAAATTTCATTTGAAAGTCTAATATCCCTTACACGAGCGGTCAGATGGTATTCATTTATACTTGTATTCATGTATGTAAATAGTAGTAAGCGAATGATACCTACGATGAATGTTAATATGAACCGGTTCTCATTTGGTTTGTAATGACGTATATATTTTTTTTATTTTCGAGTTTGTTCTATTTAGTTTTGACTGTTTCTAAAACCAAAGTCAAAATGTGAATATATCTTGATATTTTTCACAATAAAAAAATGATCTGATTGAAAGTCAAATATCCCTAACTTTTTGGTAAGGGGAAATTAATGTATTCAGAAGTCAAGTATGTTTTCATGACTTATCCCATGTACCTGACCATTCTTATGGAAGAACCCTCTAAGTTGGTTCATAATGTGCACTAAAAAATGGTAGAAAAAATATTGCAAAAACAGAAGTTATCCAAGGCTGGGTTAGAGGGAAATCACTCAGCAGTCCAGCAATTTGAAAGCAAGATACTAAACATATAAATCATTAGAGTCCAGTCATCAGGAGGCTTCAGTGTTATGATTGGTAGAAATCTTTCAGGTCATAATCAGAGTTTTTACCCCCACATTGACTGGGTAGTCTTTTGCTTTTGTGCTTTCCTTTTTTCCTCTCCTTCTTCCATGAGACCTAACTTTTTTTTTATATTTTCACAGTCCACCCACGTAATCATATGAAGGCTTGTTTTTTGAGGGATGATTTGTGCTTTTGAGTGACACCATTCATTTTACCATACTAGAAAATGTGAAGAAAATCTAAGGTGAAATTGCGAAAAACACAATTCTGCATTTGTGCTTTGCTTTTATGACGCTCATTCTGCAAAAAAAAAATTGCAATTGCTTGTGTCGCCATTTTCCTAGACCCCATAACGTTTTAATTTTGTGAGGGATTGTTTTTCGCAGGGCGTTGTTTTTTTTTTTTTTAACCATAAAATTTATTTTATTTTATTAAACATGGCATAACAAAACAAAGTCGTACAAGTATTTAGTTTCTGTATAGTGTGCATGAATAATAAAAAATATAAACGATATAAGGCTATAAATGACCTTAATTTTACAAAGATATACATGACAAAGACAAGACAAGACAGTAAGGAGTAGAAGGAGGGGAGGGGAAGAAAAAAAAAAAAAAAAAAGGGGGGGAAAAAAAGGGGGAAAAACCTCAATTAAATCGACTAATCAGATCCGAACTCAGCCACACTACAGGTCGGATCCCGCTGCATAATAATCCCACGGGGACCAAATTGCCTGAAAGCGCACCACCGAATCATTTAGTAAGGCTGTAAGGTGTTCCATCCTTCTGACATCCATGATACGTCTAATGAGAGTCTGAAGCAAAGGGGGACTCGGCTACCTCCAAAAGCGCGCAATCAGGCATCTGGCCGCCGTAAGGATATGTTGCAATAATCTATTGGAGAGTTTGCCCATACCCGGCGCCCCGTGACCCAGGAGAAGCACCAGCGGGTTTAGTTCTATATCTGTATGCAATACCTTGTCAATGAGGGACTTAGCTTGACCCCAAAAAGGTACAATTTTTGGGCATGACCAAAATATATGCATGAGGGACCCAGTGCTTTTTCCACATCTCCAACAGGAGGGAGGGACAGAGGGATTCAGTCCATGCAGAAACTCTGGAGTGTGATACCAGTGCATTAGTATCTTATAGATATTTTCTCTATAGAGAGTACACACTGACGATTTTGCGGCATTCCTCCAAATGACAGACCACTCTCGGGAAGAGATACGCCGCTCCAAGGCGGCCTCCCACTTGCGCATGTATAGAAAAGATTCACCAGACCCACCCCGTGGATTCGATAAAAGGTTATAAATTTCTGAGATCAGACCCCTGGTGTTCACGCCCCTCCT
The DNA here is from genome assembly GCF_039654945.1 of Dendrobates tinctorius. NCBI lineage: Eukaryota > Metazoa > Chordata > Amphibia > Anura > Dendrobatidae > Dendrobates > Dendrobates tinctorius. The sequence goes on along the minus strand of NW_027361775.1, from coordinate 18,033,988 downwards.
GCAAATTTTCTCGAAATCCGTGGGGATCGAAGCTCCTGCTTTACCATATAGGGAGTTAGCAAAATCTCTGATTTGTAGGTATTGAAAGAATTCCCTATTGGAAATCGAGAAATGTTGCTTAAGATAATCAAAGGAGTGAATCTCCATGGTCTCCCCGTCTATAATATCCGCAAATCTAAATAGGCCCGCTTTAAGCCAAGGGTGAACCATAGGAGACTCTAAACTGCTTGGGAGCTGTGGGTGATAGATGAAGGACACCAGGGGGGAGCAAGGTGACATGAGGGCAAATCTCCGTGTGCAGGTATTCCAAATGTTACGGGTGAACTGCATGGGGCCCAAAAGGGGTGGAAAGGACTCACACCGTGCTGGCGACCATAAGAGAGAGTTAGGGTGTATTGGGGCAAGCCATAATTTCTCTATTTCATTCCACTTGCTGTAGGCCCATAGGGATGTCCAGCAGGGGATTCTCCTCAGGTGGGTAGCCCAGTAGTAGTTAAGAATATTTGGCACAGAAAGCCCTCCCCTGGTCTTATGAGCTGTGAGAACCTCCTTAGCCACTCTATGGCGCTTTTGTTGCCATATGAACCTAAGAATAGCCGCCTGAAGGGACTTCAGTTCCGAGACCGGAACTCCAACTGGGAGGGTCTCAAAGGCGTAAATCAATCTGGGTAAAAGGCTCATTTTTACCGCCGCTATCCGACCCATCCACGATAGAGGGAGTGATTGCCATTTAGTCAGGCGGGCTTTTGATTCGTTAAAGAGGGAGGGGAAGTTTAGTTTGTAGAGGGTCTCATATGAGGACGTAATATTCACCCCCAAATATTTCACAGCATCCTGTTTCCACCTGAATTTAAAATTCAGGCGTAGGTAGTCCCATACCTCAGGGGGGATGTTAAGCGGCATAGCCTCCGTTTTGCTGGAATTGATTTTATATCCAGATAAGTCCCCATATCTCCTCAAAGCCCTCATGAGGTTCGGAAGAGACACGTGGGGATTAGTGAGCGTTAATAGGACATCATCAGCAAATAGTGCGATCTTAAAAGATTTACTCCCAACCATCACCCCAGAAATATTGGGGTCCCGTCGTATGGACGCTGCCAGGGGCTCTATGCAGAGGGCAAACAGGAGAGGCGACAAAGGGCACCCCTGCCTAGTGCCATTCGATAAAGTGAATGGTTTGGATGTACAGAGAGGGAGTTTTATGGCTGCTGTAGGGTGGTTGTATAGGGATCTCAGCGCGGACAGAAATCCGCCCGAGATGCCAAAGACCCGCATCGTACTAAAAAGGAATGGCCAGGAGAGGCGGTCGAAAGCCTTCTCGGCGTCAAGACTCAGTACTAGTGTTTGCAATTTCTTTCGGTTCGAGATGTCCACCAAGTCCACAACCCTCCTGGTGTTATCACCCCCTTGACGGCATGGAATAAAGCCTACTTGGTCTTTATGAATAATCGAGGGTATCCATTTATTAAGTCTGGAGGCCAGTAGCTTGGTGAACACCTTCAAATCCGTATTCAAAAGGGCTATTGGCCTATAGTTTGCACAGTCCAAGGGGTCCCTAGGCGGTTTTGGAAGGAGGATGAGGTGGGAATGTAGCATTGTGGACGGGATTGGGTCGCCTTGCAAGAAGGAGTTAAATAATGAGGCTAAATGAGGAAGGAGTGTTTTGGCGAATGTCTTATAGTAAAAGTATGTCAGACCGTCAGGGCCAGGTGATTTTCCCATGGGCAGGGACTCCAAAACCTCCTCTACCTCTTCAGAGGAAACTGCACTATTTAGAGATTCAATCGCTTCACTAGGTAGGGAGGGGAGGTCTAAGGTAGCAAGATAGTCTTCAATAGCCCCTGAACCCTGGGATCCATCAGCCGATGGGGGACCAAGATTGTACAATTTTTTGTAGAAATTATAAAAAATATCAGCTATGGCATCAGGGTGATAGTGCGTCACCCCTGCAGCGTCCCGCAAGGCCTGAGGACATGAAGCCGCGGAGCGTTCTTTCAGCTGGCGTGCCAGGAGGGTGTGAGCCTTATTGCCCCTTTCATAAAATTTCTGTCTAGAGAAAGTTAGCAGCTTCTCCGCCCCCACCACCGCCAGATCTTTTAATTTTTCCCTTAGTCTGACCACCTCTTTCAAAGCGGCCAGAGAGGGAGATTCAGCAAGTGTCCTCTCATGAAGCTTTAGTTGAGAAGTCAAATGTGCCCTCTGAACCCCCGCGGATCTCTTGGCCCTGGCGCCCTCCCTAATACAATGGCCCCTCATCACCGCCTTATGTGCCTCCCACAGAATTCCCAGGGAGGAGACTGAGCCCGTATTGAGCTGGAAGAATTCCTCCAGTTGCTTATGCAGTGAGGCCCTGACTTCGGGGTCCTTGAGTAAAGATTCATTTAAGCGCCAGTAGCCAAATCTAGGTCGAGAATGGGCTCCCTCAAGATCCATGATCACAGGGGCATGATCTGACCAGGTAATGGAGCCCAGTTCCACCCCCCCAGCCTCTTAAGAATAGCAGAGTTTACAAAGAAGTAATCGATCCTGGTATGGGTCTGGTGTGGGTGTGAAAAGAAGGTAAAGGCTCTCTCCCCAGGGTGCGCCACCCTCCATGCGTCAAAGAGAATCTCAGATCTTATAATCCTCCGGAAGCCCAAAGACAGCTTCTTTACAGAGTCAGAGGGCGGGAACCTCCCGAGAGAGAGCCTGTCAAATGTTTCAGAGAATGGAAGATTGAAATCTCCACCTACTATCGTCGCCGCATGGGGAAGCCCCCCTATGAGTGAAAATACCCCCCTCAGAAAGCGAATCTGTCCCTCATTCAGAGCATAAATGTTAGCGAGAATATGAGGTGAGCCCCCCACCTGTGCCTCCAGGATCACGTAATGTCCCTTAGGGTCAGAGTGATTTCCAGTGACTTGTATAGGGCAATTTTTTGCAATCAAGATTGCAACCCCCCCTTTCTTAGTATTCGTGCTTGCTAGATATTGTTGGGGATATAAGTGAGCCGCAAACTTAAATGAGCCTGTAGAGTCAAAGTGGGTCTCTTGGATGAAAGCCACGTCTGCCCTAGTGGAGCGCAGCTCCTGTAACAGCAATTTCCTTTTGCGGGGAGAATTAAGACCCCGCACGTTAATAGATACAATACGTGTCATCTTAGTTGCATTAAGTGGAGTGTAGTGCAGGTGTCAGGACCATTACCTGTGAAGGTGTAGGTTAACAGAGATTGTCTCAGCACGGCTGGTCCACCAGATGAAGGCTGTCAAAGATCGAACCGAGGGTGGAAACAAAATTTGGATGGTTGGGTAGGGTAAGAACAACAAGGAAAAGGGAAGACATAGACACTCAGTTAGTAAATTACATATCCAAAAAGTGAAAAAACAGAGAAACCATTGAGAACAATACCCGGGGTTTAACCCGGGGAGGGATCCCCTGAGGAAACCCACTCTTGGCTCGGAGGGCCAGAGTGGTAGAAAAAGTCGGTCTCAGTATCAATCCCAGGGAAGCCCTAGGATAGGTGGAAGTCTCCGGATCCGAGAGAGCCGGTCTATCTCCAACCAGCCGCCCCTCCAATGTAAAGAAAGGGGTAACTGGGAAGCAACCGAAGTGGCCCTGGCGGAGCCCCCGCCACCTGCCTTCCCGGGTGACCTGCTTCAATTGATTCAGTAAATGATGCGGCTCCAGACACACAGAGGCAGCATTGTGTCCATCCCCCGGTGGGGTTTGGATGTCCCATTTCCAGCGTCACAGGCCAGAAAGCAGAGGGGCCAATCAGTAAGGGAGGCTTAAAAAAAAAGAGAATATGCGGCCTGTTCTAAACATGCCTAAACTAAAAGTCAAGTCAACGGATACGGGGGGGAAGACGGGGCACGGCCGCCTCTCCCCCCGCCTCCCCCACGCGCCCCGCGCCTTCCTCCCCCCACCTTGGTCCACACCGGCGGAGGGGGAGCACCAGGTACATGCAGGACCCATGGTGGAATGTTGACCACCGGGATCTCCAGGGTTGTACAGAAGGCCGTCACATCAGCAGGGGTACGCAGAGTCGTGGACTTTCCATCTTTCCTGGCCGTCAGGGCAAATGGGAACCCCCATCTATACTTAATTTGGTGTTCCTGGAGAATTAGCAGGAGGGGCCTGAGGTGTCTCCGCTTCTGCAGGGTTATGCGGGAGAGATCAGGGAAGAGCTGAACCTCTGTTCCCCGAAATGAGGGGGTCTGGTTCCGGGTTCTGGCTTTGGACATGATCAATTCTTTAGTAGTAAAGTCGTGAACACAGCATATAATATCTCGGGGTTGAGTAGACATGTTCTTAGGCTGTAGCGCCCTGTGTGCTCTGTCCAACTTAGTTATATTGGTTGAAGGTGCACCCAGAATATTATTAAAGATGTCCTGCAGGATTAGATCAGGAGACTCAGAGTCCTCCACCTCAGGCACTCCTCTCACACGTATGTTGCATCTGCGTCCCCTATTGTCCAAGTCCTCCAAGTGGGACTGCATTTCCTCCATCACCTGTTGTTGTGAGGACACTAGCTGGTGAATTTCTGTCATGTGTTTTCTTGTGGAGTCATGTTCCTCTTCCAGGGCCTCAATTCTCCCATTTAAGTGTTGTAGATCTCGTCTTACATTGGCTATTTCTGCCCTGCATATGTCTTTGACCTCACTAATGAGGATCTTAAAGTCCTCGTTAGATGGTAGGGTTGCCAGAATAGACTGCCAGTCTTGGGAGGGAGGGGCAGGCTCCCTGAAGCTGCCATCAGGCTGTGAGTTAAGAGGATAGTTAACTGAATAATGTGGATGATGAGAGGAGTAGTATTCCTGATGGGGTTGGATATAGGCAGTGTTCTGTGTATTATTCTGTCCAAGAACCTCCTGATGTAATGAGGAGCTGTTTGTTTGTGTGGGCTGATATGAAGGGTAAAGGAGAGGGGGCCCAACACCCCCCCTCCCCCTCACCTCGTGGCTGCTGTCAGCAGCGGTGCTGATCTGATCTCCGTGAAGTCCTGCTCCTTCTGCGTACGGTTCATCCCCCGATGTAGAGGGGGAGATCTCCTCCTCCTCCCTGCAGCCATCAGTCTCCTGAGTGCCGTCCTGATGCAGAGCGTCGTGCCGGGAAGTTTCCTCCTCACTGCCCTGTCTCTGCAAAGATGGCGCCTGCATATCTCCCTGGACTTGTTCAAGGCCCAGAAAAGCGTCCAGAGCCGTCCGCTGTGCCGGCTGGTCCACCGCTGGCTGCTGTGTGATTCTAGGTTTCCTAGGCCCCATGCTGACTGTGGAACCCGGTGATGCAGGGTGATATTATGCTATTTATAGCTGGGAGATGGCAGGAGCTCCTTCACCACACTTCTGCTCAGCTCAGCATCCGGACACGTCCCCCTTTCGCAGGGCGTTGTTTTTAATGACACTATTTTATGGCGAATATGATGTGTTGATCGTTTCTTATTGCATATTTTCAGGAAATATGGAGACCAAAAAAAAACACAATTCTGGAGTTTTGATTCTGTTTCGCTTTACAGTGTTTTCCAATCAGGTTAATTATTTTTAAATGTGGATAGTTCGGACTCTTATCGAAGCAGTGATACCACATACAGCATGTGGATTTTTTTTTAAATCTTTATTTTAATTGAGAGAAAAGATGTGTGATTCGAATTTTTATGTTTATTGTTTCAAACCTTTTCTTCTTCATTTTATTGTATTTTTAGTCACCTTAGGGGGACATTAACCTGCTAGCATCCAATTGCTTGTACTATATACAGTAATACTACAATATTGCTGGATATAGTTCAAATCACTGTCTTCTATGAACCAAAGTCAAAAGCTTGAAGTACCATCATGACAGGTACAGGGGTCTTCAGTATATTCTTTGCCATCACGGTAACTCATTGGCACCACACAATTGCATTGTAGGATTGCCGATGAGCGGTTAGAACAGTGCAGCCCAGGAACACGCGCAGTAAATGCAGATGTCAGAGAATGATAGCGACATTTAACAGGTTACCAGCTGTGTTCGGAGCTTAGTTCTACTTGTGGCTGTTAGAGATAGATGATGGTCGACTTATCTACCAGGAATAGGACAGGCTGCGCTCCTGAGCCCTCGCCATTCATCCTCTGTCAACAAATGCCATATATGTACAGCAGTGGTAGTTAAGGGGTTACCTATACACATTCATGAAGAATAAGAACACTTAATACACTTTGGGAAAATAAGCTGAATTTTTTACATTGTTGGGATTTTTTTCTGTTTGTGTTTTGTACTGGAAATACGCCAAATGTCCAATGCACATAAAGTGCACATCTTGTTCTGGTTCTTTCAACAATTATTTCTTGGCAGAGATCTCCAGTTTGGCCTAATCTTTTAAATGAACAGAATCTTTAACGCCATTAAGTTTGATCTACAAGGACTATTAAAGAAAATGGAGAAGAATAGGGAGCATATAAAGCCCCCATATGAATGACTGAGAGTATTTGTGTTGTACATTCTGTTTATAAAAGAATCTAAATCTTTGGGAGTTGTCACAAAATTTACACACTAACTTAGACATTACCCTACTTCTTTGAGACCTGGTCAGTATTCTGGGCAACTCAAAAATATAAAATCACTCTACATTTCTCAGGAAGCGCTCATAAACAAAGTTTGGTTTAGTTTGACATATCCTTAGCTTCCCCGTGACATACATTGCTTGTTTCAGAAGTGTGAAAGAGCCAATAATCGCATAGGGCAGCAATGAGAAAATTACATTTTCCATGTTGTCCTGTTTTATAAAAGATGCATACACCTCAACGCATAGAGCGTGCTGCTGCAAACTTTGGCTGGTGTCAGAAAAGGCACCAAAGAAGACACTTCTCTCTAAGAAAAACATCACAGATAGGTGAACATTCTGCAGGAAGTACAGAAATTGGACTGCAGAGGACTTGAGTAAAGTCTATGATGAAGCACTTTTTGGTCTGTTTAGGACATCTGGAAGAATGATTGTCCACAGAAGATAAGGTGAGCGCTACCATAAGTCCTTTGTCATGCCGATAGTAAAGCATCCTGAGATTATTCATGTATAAAGTTGCTTTTCATCCAAAGGAGTGGGCTCTCTCACAATTTTGCCTAAGAACTTTGCCGTGAATAAAGTATTGTATCTAAAAATCCTCCAAGAGCAAATTCTCCCAATGATCCAGGAGCAATTTAGTGATGAACAAATGCTTTTTCTTGCATGATGGAACACAACAAAACCTTGAACAAATCATTGAAATTGTGGGTCCATGGTCAGGAAACTCCCAAGATCTCAAATTGTGATACATTCCAAGCACTGATTAGGCAAGTATGGACTGCCATCAGTCAAGATTTGGTCTTGAAAAAATAAGGGTCAAAACTGTAAATATTGAGTCTTTCCATAAACTTGATGATATATTTGTTAATAAAAGTTTAAAAACTAATGAAATGCTGATAATTGTACTGCACTATCCATAAAAACATCTAAAATGATCTAAAAACACTCAAGGAGCACACTTTGTGAAAATCAAATTTTGTCTCTGAAAACTTTTAGCCACAACTGTATATTTCTGTTTTTGGCAGTTTTGTTTTAGGCTTCTCATCTATTATCTGACATATAGAGCCTAAAGACTGGAAGTGCTGAAGTATATAAAACAGTTATAAATACAGTACATACCAGGAGGCATGGAGGATTGCTCTTTGAAGTTGCCCAAGGACTCGTTTAATCTTTCAATATCCTGTAGGAGAAGCAGGCTTTTGAGATGATGTAAGAGCTGAACTTCAGAGAAGGGCACCGCACCACTCTTGATTTGGTGCAGAATCTCTAGAATCTGTTCTTCCGTCAGAGCTGGGTCTGCACATCTGGAGCTGCCTGAAAGATATACAGATATTATTCTAATAAACCGTAACCCAAACCCAAGTTCTATGACTAAACAGAGATCTACACAGGATTATAGTTTATCCACATCCAATATAATAGGAGAAAAATAGATGGATTCCAAATTGATGTATTTGGAACCTGGGTTGTTTCCATCATGTCTTTTCAAATGACATTTATGCAGCTGTTAAATGCAGTGATAATCGGTTTAGATTTTGTCTGCACCCTTCTCCCAGTAGTGGTAATTAATAAAAGTCCACAGATTGAGATCTTAAGCCAGTTTTGTTAAATCCTTTCTTGGTTTGACTATTTTACCCTGGCCCATAAACATGGATGTCAAAAATATAAGTGATTATAGTGATATTGATCCTATCCTAGAAGCTGCAGTAATATAAAAGGAAGTGATACCATAGCGTCAATTAAATAATGGCACGGTTTACCCATTCAAAATAGTAATTCTTAAGAGGTGCACGTATTGTGTTAAGTTACATAAGCAGTATGTCTTATTTCAATTATATAATTTCAAATAGGAGCAATAACACAATGTACAGTATGTATTTGTGCTGCATTCTCCTGGCACGGATCTACTGAAATAACGTAAAGGTTGTTTTGGGTAAGGTTCATGGCACAATATGGTATCCAGCTTCAAAACAGAAAATGAGGAGTGAGATGAGTGTTAGCGGAATGATCCTTCCTCAAAAATAGGTTGCAAAGTGGAATATTGACTTCATTTCGCTTGATGCATCTAAAATTAAACAAGAACCAACTATGCAAATAGTCTACATTTCATTTAAAGGGCATGTGATCCAAAAGCAATTGCAGGTAAAGAACCTGTAATAGTTACATGTGTTAAGGCCCCATCACACATAGCGAGATCGCTGAAACGTCACAGATTTTGTGACGCAACAGCGACCTCGCCAGCGATCTCGCTACATGTGACACATAGCGGCGACCGGGTCCCCGTTGCGATCTCGCTGATCGTGCTCGAATGTCCTGGGCCATTTTTTGATCGCTGATGTCCCGCTGGCCAGCATGCATTTTTGCATAATGAATATACTAATGTGTGTATTTGAAAAAAAAGCATGTCACTTAATGAAAATGGCAGCGCCTGCGCAAATTTTTCTTATAGGTTAGTGCCTATTATCTTCCTGTGTTTCAAGGAAAAAAAATTACCATCAATATGGCGCCGTCGGGTGCGCCTGCACATTTGCATCTATCGTGTTCTGATAGATGTTACTGTGCAAGCGCCGCCGCTGGCTCCTTGTTGCTGCAGCCAGAAAAATGCACACTACAACAAAATGGTGCGATAAGCATGCGCTGCCTCTGGCGCCATTTTGGTGTAGTGTAAATTTTTTTTGGACTGCAGCAACAAGAAGCCAGGGGAGGAGCTTGAGCAGTAACATCTATCTCGTACAGATAGATGCTACTGCGCAACCGCTACCGCCATTCTGTTGTAGTGTACATTTTTTTGGCTCCAGCAACAAGGAGCCGGGGTGGGCGCTTGCACATCAGCATCTATTGGAACGCGATAGATGCTAATGCGCAGGCGCACCCGACGGCGCCATATTGATGGTGATTTTGTTTCTTTGAAACACAGGAAGATAATAGGCACTAACCCGATAAGAGAAAGTGTGCAGGTGCCACCATTTTCATTAAGTGACATGCTTTTTTTCAAATACATACATTAGTATATTCATTATGCAAACTAGGAGGCAGGTCAGTGAGGGATCAGTGACCTGTCAGCAGTCTGCATTATGAATAGCTAATCAGAGCACTACATACACCAGCCCTACCTTAGGGCATGAGAATCTCATTCACTAAAAACTGAATATAAATATTTCATAAATCAAGGTATCATTTTACTCAGTATAACTAACGGCCCCGACCTGACACTGTTTGTAGCTCACTATGCACAATCCTGTTGACAGGTTCCCTTTAAGGGTTGAATGGGTAGGTCAGGTAAAAATGTAATGAGCTAAAGGGGTTTTTTCATGAATCATTTTTTTACCACAACTCTTAAAAGCCAGTTAATAGCCATTTTAAACTATTTTGTAGCATTTCTAGCGTTCATAATTTTTTGCTTCTTTGTCACCACCACAATGCTACTGTGAATCTATGCTGCTGAGGGCAGTCACTGGACAGAATCGGCCTCCTTCCCCCTCTGGCAGGTGACAATATAGATACTTACAGAAGTAGTCTTTAAGCTATACTGCCATATTTCTACAGGTAAGGCAGTGGCCATTTCTAATGGTTACTTGGCAGTGACCAGAGACTCTTTATGCAGAGAATTGGCCATGGAAAGGGTGACTGATATGTAATGGTGGGAAAACCACACTTATGTAAATATTAATTAAAAATAAAATAATGGAATGAAGAACACCTTCATTCAGACTAGTATGATTGTCTTATTATCGGGCAAGTATTGAGGACCATTTACAATTTGACCCTACGAGAAAAATGACAACATGAATCAAGACGTTCTGCTTCATTTTCAAACCTTACTCTCCATTAGTGATACATACGATCAGAAAAATAAAGCTCTTGCGTTGCTTGAAGGAAATCCAGCAAGTCCTCCTTTTTCTTCCTTTCTTCTTCCTCTGTTTGTTCATCGGATTGCTTCATTGTACAATCTTCCTGGCGCACACCAGACTGACATGTTCTACCTTTAGTCCACTTGCCTTCAGCCTTCAGTCTTTCTTTCTGTCTCTTTCGCTGCAATTTCCGCTTTTTGTTTTTGTTGATCTTCCCTCCTTCCAAAGCTTGAGGAGTTTTTTGGATATTTTGCTGTTCATCAGAGGTGGACTCATTCCTAATGTTTACTTTCCTCTTCTTCCGTCTGCGTCTTTTACAAATTTCCACTGGCTGATCTTCTAAAAGTGACAAGTATACATTGTTACTCAGAGAGTGAACAGCTATAGGGAAACACATTCAAATCTTAAAATGAGATTTTTGGAAACGCTGTATAATTTCTAAATGTTAGAGTAACACTTTACACATATTCTATAGACGTTTCATTAAAGTATGTTCACACTGTGTCTTTTTTGTTGTTCAAAACTGTCCGTTTTTCAATCAGAAGACACTTAAGGAATCAACGTTTTTCTGTCATGTTTCCTAATGAAATATCTTTGTAGATATATTTCAGAGTTTCCTAAATCCTTTTGTTATTGCTTTTTTGTGCAATGTTATTTGGACGTATTTTTTCTTAACTCCATTAAGCAAAAAAAGAAAATGCTAGTGTTTTTTTTGCAGTTTAAACACTGAAAAACACCCTGTTGTCTTTTTAGTCTTGTTAAGTTGTCTAAAAAGTATTGAGAGCCTTTCTAGCTAAAAAAAAGTGCCAGAATAGCGTTACGTTATGTAGCGTTTTAAAAACCGGAAGCTAATTAAAATTGATGGAACGCCTGAACGGCAAGTCATATTTCCAATAGAAAGGAATAGGAAGAGTCAAAAAGCATACAAAATGAACAGCATGTCCATTTAAATGGTTCATTTAAAACAATAGGAACGTTCATTTCAGCGCTTTATGCCCCCAAAATGCCAGAAGACAACGCAGTGTGAACACATCCTTGTAGTATAATTAGCACAATCAGTGACACACGGAATTCGGAAAGCAGGAAAGAACCGAACAATATACATATTTGCCTGACCAAAAGATCTGATCCGGTTAACCCCTAGAATTGATGCCAAATTAGAAGAATTTTATTGTACCATGACAACAATATCCATTGAGGACGATGTGATGTTGATAGAAGTTCAGGGCTACTCCAAACCTGAAACTTTATGCACTATACATAAAAAAAACTGGAATCTGGATGGAAACAGAGCCCACAGATGCTAATGAGGAATATCCGAGCAAAACACATTTCTCACAAAAGTTTGCATTGAGATTAAAATGAGACTATAGTAGGTACTTGACCGTTCAGGAGCTGGAGTTTCAGATATTTCTCCGCAGCAGGATGTATATTTTACAAACACATTTATGCTTTTGAAGTTTCCTTTATCCCATTAGACAGGATGTTATTATGCGTAGTAAAAGAAAAAAAGGTTAATTGAAAAGGACCAAAATATGTTTCCAAGAAGCATACAGGAAAATAAGAACATAATGAGGTTTAAATTGAGAATTGCGGAAAAAAACAGGTGTTTAAAGAGCACCTGTCACCAGGACAAAATGTCCAGTTTTTGCTCTTATTTTATTCACGATGTTGCTATGAGTATTCTGCTCTTTATTTTAGTTTTTTTCAACCCACCATTCTATTTAGACATGTCTTTAGGCGACTATACATTATTACCATGTGAGCCACACACCACTCCTGGTAAAGACTATAGAAAGTGTCATGCGTCTGTGTTCGAAACCTTGAGCCTGTGCTTTGTGGTCACCTTTCTATCCACTGAGTCAGGGCAGATACAACTTTTCTCCAGGTTTTAATGTCTGTTAACCTAAAATGACTGAAGCAAGAATAACAGGTGTTTCAGTGTCTGCCCTATAACCTTTTGGGTGCAGTTATATATACTTTCTACCCTGCTGGTGATATTCTCATTTGGCTGTCCAGCCATTCTGCCATTGTTTAAGTCATTCAGTGAAAGTTCAGCAGTAAGTACCTTATGTTTTCACTTAGCATTTCTTGGTTTGTTTTAACTCACTCTGGTATCTCTTCCTATCTCAGCACCCCTTCCCTTCTGTAGATAAATCGCACTCTGCTATACCCTCCAGTTCCTTAGGATGAATGTAAAGCACTCGATGGCCTTTCAGGCAGCAGAGATCTGAGCAGCCATTATTTAGTATGTTATTAGGGCTAGTCCAGTCCATGTAGGAACCACTAGGGGCTGCAGGGTCAGAATATTTAGTTTGTACAGGAACCAACTGGGTCAGTTGCAGTTTTTTTTTTGTGTCATACCAATTTGCAGTTGTAGAAGAAAAGTAATTCATCCATAAAGTCACATACAAAACGTGAGATACAAAACATGAGATGCAGCATCTACTGTAAAGACAACGTCACACGGTACCTTCGAGATCTGAACCTTTTGTGGTGGAAAAATTGAGATCAGCTTCCGGAGGTGGTATATAGCCATTTGGGGGAAGACTCACAGTGTATACCTTCAGTGGGGAAATGTTTGATTCTTCAATATCTGCACACAGAATATATTACAAATATCACTTAGAATAAAAGGTTAAGCTAGGACTAATGTGGCATACAGGTAAAGTAACAGTAAAAAAAAAAAATTATTATATATATATATATATATATATACACAGTGCCTACAAGTAGTATTCAACCCCCTGCAGATTTAGCAGGTTTGATAAGATGCAAATAAGTTAGAGCCTTCAAACTTCACACACGAGCAGGATTTATTAACAGATGCATAAATCTTACAAACCAAAAAGTTATGTTGCTCAGTTAAATTTTAATAAATTTTAAACATAAAAGTGTGGGTCAATTATTATTCAACCCCTAGGTTTAATATTTTGTGGAATAACCCTTGTTTGCAATTACAGCTAATAATCGTCTTTTATAAGACCTGATCAGGCCGGCACAGGTCTCTGGAGTTATCTTGGCCCACTCCTCCATGCAGATCTTCTCCAAGTTATCTAGGTTCTTTGGGTGTCTCATGTGGACTTTAATCTTGAGCTCCTTCCACAAGTTTTCAATTGGGTTAAGGTCAGGAGACTGACTAGGTCACTCCAACACCTTGATTTTTTCCCTCTTGAACCAGGCCTTGGTTTTCTTGGCTGTGTGCTTTGGGTCGTTGTCTTGTTGGAAGATGAAATGATGACCCATCTTAAGATCCTTGATGGAGGAGCGGAGGTTCTTGGCCAAAATCTCCAGGTAGGCCGTGCTATCCATCTTCCCATGGATGCGGACCAGATGGCCAGGCCCCTTGGCTGAGAAACAGCCCCACAGCATGATGCTGCCACCACCATGCTTGACTGTAGGGATGGTATTCTTGGGGTCGTATGCAGTGCCATCCAGTCTCCAAACGTCACGTGTGTGGTTGGCACCAAAGATCTCGATCTTGGTCTCATCAGACCAGAGAACCTTGAACCAGTCTGTCTCAGAGTCCTCCAAGTGATCATGAGCAAACTGTAGACGAGCCTTGACATTATGCTTTGAAAGTAAAGGTACCTTACGGGCTCGTCTGGAACGGAGACCATTGCGGTGGAGTACGTTACTTATGGTATTGACTGAAACCAATGTCCCCACTGCCATGAGATCTTCCCGGAGCTCCTTCCTTGTTGTCCTTGGGTTAGCCTTGACTCTTCGGACAAGCCTGGCCTCGGCACAGGAGGAAACTTTCAAAGGCTGTCCAGGCCGTGGAAGGCTAACAGTAGTTCCATAAGCCTTCCACTTCCGGATGATGCTCCCAACAGTGAAGACAGGTAGGCCCAACTCCTTGGAAAGGGTTTTGTACCCCTTGCCAGCCTTGTGACCCTCCACGATCTTGTCTCTGATGGCCTTGGAATGCTCCTTTGTCTTTCCCATGTTGACCATGTATGAGTGCTGTTCACAAGTTTGGGGAGGGTCTTAAATAGTCAGAAAAGGCTGGAAAAAGAGATAATTAATCCAAACATGTGAAGCTCATTGTTCTTTGTGCCTGAAATACTTCTTAATACTTTAGGGGAACCAAACAGAATTCTGGTGGTTTGAGGGGTTGAATAATAAATGACCCTCTGAATAAACTTTTCACAATTTAAAAAAAAATTAAACAAAGAAATAACATTCTTTTTTGCTGCAGTGCATTTCACACTTCCAGGCTGATCTACAGTCCAAATGTCACCATGCCAAGTTAATTCCGAATGTGTAAACCTGCAGGGGGTTGAATACTACTTGTAGGCACTGTATATATATATATATATATATATATATATATATATATATCCCCTACAGTGATAGGCTATGTTCTAGATACAGTTGTCCAAAAGGCACAAGAACAATCATTGGAAATGTATGCAAATGCATTGATATTCTTTAATTATAAATATAATAGTGTGCACGGTTGCATAGAAATATTGTAATGGATCAAAAAAAAAAAAAAATCTTTTTGTGAACCTTCTGATCTATTGTACCCTCTCTGCCAGTAGAGGGCAGTAAAAGACTTTACACACGGGACAAGTGCCAACAACAGCAATTTAGAGACTGGATTTGGTTTATTATTCATCTTTGGATTTTTTCTTGATGAATTCTGGGCCTCATGTAATACCCACAGGTTTTAGCCAAATATCCTGCAGTAGCTACTGAATGTGGGAGGGTTGGTAGTATGGTCTCCTTGTCCTGCCATACAGTACAAAGCTTGTGGGAAGAATGCTTCTGTACAACCAAAAAAAATCTATACACATACAGTATATGATAAGAAACCCTAAAATTCAGAGAAGGAAGGACTTGCTTCCAATACAGATACCTGACATTTACACATAACATTATATTGTTCACAACAATTATAGAAAATGTCTTAAAAACAGACTATTCTAAATATCCTAAGAATAAAGAAAAAAATAATTCAGTAAAATATCATACGGATCATTGTTTTGTTTTGTTTTTTTACTGTATAGATTTTTGCTCAATATTCAGGGAATCATTAACAAATTGTCATAATGAGTTTGAATGCATTCTGCCCAGCTTTCATTTTCCATGCGCAGACCTATGATCTAGACATGGGAAAGCACAATTTATCAGTCACTGAACATCCTGTCTTTTCTGTAGTGTTTCCATTCAATCATCAATCCCTCTTTTTTGTCCTGAACATTTCAATTTTTTGTTTTGTAAGAGAACACTTTGATCCGATTATGCGTTAAAACAGTTTCTCTAGAAAAAAACAAAAATGAAAAAAACATTAAAGAAGCGCGCTGTAATACAGGCCTCCAAAAAAATAATCAAACTATCAGGTAGGTACAGCCTTTACACCCTTCATGGGAGCAGATAGGAGTAAAACTTCTAATAACTATATTTATGGATTTTAGCATTTATGTTATTATAGTATTTATTATAGATTTAAAGAAAAACCTCCCAAGATTTTTTTTTATTCCTTAAACCTGTGTCAATGTATGTGTACTGTAGTAGTATAAGAAAGTACTATGACTGCATGCCTATGATGAGGAATAGCAGCATTTTAGACGTACGGTACATTATAGAAATCCCATGCCCACTGTGCTTCTTTTTAAAGGGAACCTGTCAGCTGGATTGTGCATAGTAACCTACAGATAGTGTCAGGTCGGCACCATTATACTGATTACAATGATACCTTTGGTTGATGAAATCCGTCTTGTGGTTTTTGTTTAATCTTTATTTTCAGTTTTGAGTTAATGAGATGCTCGTGCTCCGGGACAGCCTGTGGAGGGTCTTGATAAGAACTGAATGAGTTAAATGAATTCTGCTGAACTTTATCTTTTCTTCGAGATGTCTGAGACATCTCCCTTGTGAACCAAGGTCAAATATTTCCTGCTTACATGGCAAAGCTGTTGTAGAAGTAACTATTTTTCTTTTCTTTATTGCGCATGTCTGTAAATATCTAAATTCCTTATCATAAAAGGGGAAAGCTTGACTGAGGGGGCAGAGGCGCTCAGCAGGCATCCCGAGTTGTATCATACAGCTTGTGTCTGTGTAATTCTTCTCGACGGGGCAATCAATTAGAGACATATGGTGCCCTACACCCAAGAACATCGGTCCTTCAGATGAAAGAAGTATCTGAGGGATCCCGACAGTTTCCTGGCGCCTGAACAGGGACCTGAAATAGGCACCTCTCCGAGACTACCCGACCTAGGGACCACTCCGGTTACTGATGAAATTGTGAACAGCAGACCTAAACACCTGGCCAGGTAAGAGATCATTCTTCTCTTCTCTGCTCTTCATAATATATCATTTTAACTAAGGTCCGTATCAAGGGGAATCTAGTAGAGGAGGGGGCCATAAAATCAGGTCCATATAAGAACTCTGAGGAAATAGGGTGTGACATACATATGTAACTTCTGCTTGAATGAGAGGTTATTGTAGATTCTGCCTGTATACTGCTATCTTTAGGAGAAGAGCTGATGCAAATCAAAATGGGTATGGTGCATGGACGTTTGCGGGAACAGTCCCAGGGTTGAATATACAAAAATTTCACCACGTACGTAAGGGAGATGAATGGTGGATATTACTAGCATTAAATACACATATCCCATTAAATGATACGTTGAGCGGTCTAACATTACGGAATCTAAGGCTGGGTGAACAGTTCATACTGCGCAGCCCGGACGGACAAGTTTTTCACAATAGACGATTCCGCGTTAGGAATCAAGGAGGTCGTTGAGTGGCTGCTTTGATCTGAAAGATTGTGGAAAGTAGAAAAATAAGCTGCACAGTAGGTATTCGTTCAAAGAGTGGTGATATTGCCTAACTGGGTTATGTGACAGCGTCCTTTCGGGGAGGTCACCGCCTAAGCTTAAATCAACACCCTTTACGAATAAACCTTGTGACAGATAAGAGTGTGATTGAATGAGCACAGGACCGCGAAATGAGCCTGTGACAGGATATGACTGAAGAACCCCAATAGATGGATATTTTGTTTACAATCCTGTGTGTTGTGGGAGTGCTTCTGTTCGGATGTTACATAGCTTATAAGTACACGAAACACGTAGTACAAGGAGGAACAGACACCCCATTTAGCCTGTTAGCACCTTAGGAAGAAGGTAACGAGGTATAGTAGAGCCTAGTCTTGAGCTTACCCAATACACCACCTAAGGCAGGGGACTAACAGGAAGAAACAAGAGAAACAGGATAGAAAGATAGGGAACAGTCAGGGAAAGACACCTGAAGAGGGAAATTGGTTATGTGATATAATTGAGGATAGATATGGAAGTGCAGCAAGGGACTTAGAAAAGGTATTAAAAAAATTCAAGGTAGAAGGGAAAGAAGCTTTGAATGAGGACAAATGGAAGGAGATAAAAGACACGAAATCAGGAAAAATTGCAGATGCAGGATGGGGAGAACAGGTTGAAGCATGTTTAAAGTGTTCACAAGTTGCTCAGAGGGAAAAGTGGGCATATAATGAGAAGACAGGGAAATGGATACGTCCAAAGAAGGTCAGAATGACAGATGACCCAGTGGAGAAAATGCATGAGCCTCCACCCTATCCAGCCCTGTTGTCAGTGCCACCACCAGTACCTATGGCTCCTCCACCACCGGCTAAACTGTACCCAGAAACACCAATAGCTGTTAAGCCACATAGTGGCAGCAATGAACCTGGATGGGTCTGCAGTAATTGTGGTCAACAAAATCCCAATTGGAGGGAGGATTGCTTTTCCTGTGGTGCCCCTCGACACCATGTACCCAATTTATTAGCCCCGGTTAGAACCTCCACCAGACCTTTTAGAGAGGTTGGACCGAATGGGGAACCTGTAACAAGGTATATACACACTTCCCATTATCAGCCTTGGACTGCAACTGAATGTATGGCTTTGTTGTCCAACGCCCCTGACCCGATTATCAATCCAGCCCGATTTGCTGCATATTTGAGACAGGTATTAATAGTACACAGGGGTACTTGGAATGATGGAGAAGACATGCTTAGATTGAAGTTATCTTTGCCACTTCAACACGAGCTCTGGCAGGCTCTGATACCTAGAAAACCAGCAGAAAATGCAGAAAACAACCCCCGTACACAAGCATCAGTAGAGATATTTTTAGAGGTTCTTGATACTTTTATGGGAGGTAAACAGAGACAGCGAGGTTCGCAGACGGCAGTTTCACAGCAACCAGGACAAACAGTAGCTGACTTTTATCAGACATTGGAAATGGGATTTAGCGATGAAGGACTAGATCTAACCAGCCCGGGGGCACAGAAATTGCTTGCTAAATCCTTTGTAGATGGGTTAACATCAGAGGTAAAATTGAAGTTGAAAAATTGTACTCCTGATTGGAGGTCAGCAGATAACGCCCATGGTCTGAGGCAGAGAGCCATGGGAATTGAAATGGACTTACGGGAAAACAAAAAAGAAAAAGGGAAAGTATTTTTCACACAAGATTCAGAGGGCTCAACAGGGGGAGCAAGGAGAAGGACTTTTACTTGCCATTACTGTAAAAAGCCCGGTCATTTCCAGAGAGATTGCCGCAAGAGAAAAGCAGATAGGGAATCTCAGTCTAGAAGGGAGGAAACAACTGACTGACGAGGTGCAATTAGAATGCAACTTGACTCTAAGGAACCAGTAGTTAAAATTCAAGTCAATGGAAAAAAGGTGCCCTTTCTAGTAGACACCGGAGCAACCTCTTCGGTGGTCAATGACAAGGTAATAACTCCAGATCT
This sequence comes from Dendrobates tinctorius, assembly GCF_039654945.1. Classification (NCBI taxonomy): domain Eukaryota; kingdom Metazoa; phylum Chordata; class Amphibia; order Anura; family Dendrobatidae; genus Dendrobates; species Dendrobates tinctorius. The sequence continues at coordinate 18,014,877 of NW_027361775.1, read as the reverse complement.
CCTTTCAGAATACTCAACCTTTGTCTCAGGATTCAGTGGACAATCTAGCCTAATTCCTTTTAGTAAACCTTTGCCGGTTAAGATAGGACCTAAAATGTTCCTGAATAAGTTTTTGTCAAAAGAGCACCAATTTGCTTATTGGGAGTAGATGTACTAAAGAAACTACATGCAGATATCAAATTTGCTGAAGATGGTACAGTACACCTTACTATCCCAGATGGGGACGAGGACACTCTTGAGGCTTGCATGATAATTCAAGCTCTCGAGTCACAAGGTCCTGATGACACCACATCACAACCATGGGACCCAGCCCTAGACAAATTACCTAATACCTTATGGGCAAAAGGGAATGCGGATATTGGCCTACTTCCCGTATCCCCAGTTGTGGTAGAGGTGCCTATGGATACAAGGTTACCTCAGCTGTGGCAGTATCCCATTAGTGCCCAACAGGAGGCTGCTATTGAAGCACAAATCACTGATCTTGTAAGCAATGGAGCATTGGTGTCAATTAAATCACAAGCTAATACACCATTGTTTCCTGTCAAAAAGAAAGGAGGACCAAGTGATGCCCCAAAATACCGCATGGTACATGATCTGAGAGAAATAAAATCCTTGTCCCTCTGACACCAGTGGTGCCTAACCCGCACACGCTATTGGCAAAAATCCCTAGTCAATCGAAATGTTTTTCAGTGATTGATTTGTCGAACGCATTTTTCTCAGTGCCCCTCCACAAAACTGTTGGCACTTGTTCGCTTTTACATTTAAGGGCAAACAATATGCCTGGACCAGACTACCGCAGGGCATGCAGCATTCACCCACATTGTACACGCAAGCATTGCAGTCTGTGTTGACCGGCTGGCCACACCCACCTGATATTGTGCTCTTACAATATGTGGATGACCTGTTGCTTTGTGCACCTGATGAGACTAACTGTAAAATACATACATTATCACAATTGATGTTTTTATCAGATAACGGATGTAAGGTCAACAAAGAGAAATTACAGTTTTGTCAACCAAAAGTCATATTTTTAGGACAATGCCTATCTCATGGTACCCGACACCTAACTAGTGACAGAATCACAATTGTCACCCAGATAAAAGAACCGACAACTCACAAACAGCTGAGAGCCTTTTTGGGCTTAGTTTCTTCTTGTCGCCAATGGGTCATACATGCTAGTGAACATATGCAGCCACTGTATGATTGCATCAACACAACACCTTTCCAATTGACTGATATTGCACGGACCTCATTTCAGTACCTAAAGAAGGCCATAGTGTCAGCCCCAGCATTAGGTATACCTAATTATGATGTGCCTTTTCAACTTATGGCCGCTGAAATCAGAGGGCATGCTACTGGCATTTTGACACAGAAACATGACAAAAAGAATAGACCTCTTGCATACTATTCTGCCAAATTAGACTCTGTAGCACAAGGAACACCATCCTGTGTTAGAGCAGTTTCTGCAATTGCATTACTACTTGACAAAGTTTCTGACATTGTATTGGACAACCCACTAACTGTCTGTACCACACATGATATATACGGTATCCTGAATCAGGTTTCTTCTAAACATATCTCTATGGCTAGACAACTCAGATTGCAATGTGCTTTACTCATGCCTCCTAACGTTACGTTTACCAAAACTCAGAATTTGAATCTGGCTACACTGTTGCCAATTGCAGATTCTGAAGGGGGGGGATGTAGATGAGAACACATTATCACTTTCTTTTGAGCCTCCACACGAGGTTGAACATGATTGCATAGAACTGATGCAGCAAGAAGTTATTGGCTTACCCAATGTCACTGACACACCATTGTCAAATCCAGACTTTGTGCTTTTTGTGGATGGCAGCAGATATGCCGATGAGAGTGGAAAATTCCACACAGGATATGCTGTGGTGTCACCACATGAGATTATTGTAGCAAAGGCACTTCCACCCCATATGTCTGCACAAGAAGCTGAACTAACAGCTCTGAATGAGGCATTAAAATTTTCCAAAGGAAAAACAGCAAATATCTACACTGACTCAAGATATGCCTTTGGGATAGTACATGATTTTGGGGTCTTGTGGCGTACAAGGGGTTTCATGACAGCAGCAGGAACACCCATAAAACATGCCACACTGATTAGAGAAATCCTCGAGAATGTGGCCCAGACACAGGGGGTGGCCGTTATGAGGGTGCCAGCACACACCAGAAAAGATAACATGGAAGCAAAAGGTAACGAGAAAGCAGACCAGGTGGCGAAGCAAGCTGCCTTGGGGACTCCAGAAAAAGTAAACATAGTGCACAAGGATGCATCAGAATTGTTTACAGACTTACAGAAGTTCCAAGAAGACTCCGCCCAGACGGACAAGGAAACTTGCGAGAAGATGGGTGCCGAAAAAACGAACGGAATATGGAAGAAAGATCAGAAGTACTGCCTGCCTAGGGTTTTGTACCCAAGGATGGCAGAAGCAGTTCATCTTCCAACTCACATGTCCGCCAATGGAATGACACGCCTAGTCACGAACGATTGGATTGCTCCCGGGTTTGGGAAGGTGGCGCAGCTACACTGTACCACCTGTCCCATATGCCTAGCACACAATCCTGGACAAGTGGTGAAGACTCCACGGAAACACAGTCCTAGGCCGTTATATCCTTTCCAGAGACTGCAAATCGACTACATTCAACTCCCCAGAAGTGGACCATATGAGTATGTTCTGGTGTGTGTTGACATGTTCTCCGGATGGCCAGAAGCCTACCCGGTGAAAACGGCTACAGCTCGAGCCACTGCAAAGAAACTAGTGATGGAACTAGTACCACGATTCGGTGTCCCTGAAACAATTGAATCAGACAGAGGCACACACTTTACTGCTGAGGTAATGCAAAATGTAATGCAAATGATAGGTGTAGAACAGGCATTTCATACACCCTACCACCCACAGAGTTCAGGGAAGGTAGAAAGAATGAATGGGACACTAAAATTAAAAATACAGAAAACCATGGAACAGACCCGTAGACCATGGCCAGAGTGTCTCCCATTAGCATTATTCTCAGTAAGATACACACCTACGGGGAAAACTAAACTGTCACCCTTTGAGATATTGTTTGGAAGACCACCAAACACAGGGTTGTACTACCCACAGGTCTTAACACTTAATGTGGATAATTTGACGAATTATGTAATCCAGTTGCAAAAGCATTTAACTCAAATGCATTCTCTAGTCTTCTCTTCCATTCCAGATCCAGACAGTGTGGAAGGAACCCACTGCCTACAACCTGGTGATTACGTATATGTCAAGAAACACTCAAGAAAAACTCTTGAACCCCGATACCAAGGACCTTACCAAGTACTCCTAACAACGCCTACTTCTGTTAAGTTGGAAGGACGACCAACCTGGATCCACGCATCACATTGCAAACTAGCCACAGGAGTTAGCAATACATAAGAGTGCATAATGCTTTGGTTTGTTTTTTCTGCATTGTCTATATTAATGATAGTAGCTGCGTGGGATAGTTTAAATTACTAGATTATTTAACTGCAGCGCAAGGAGGTATGTGTCAAGTTATCGGACCCGCTTGCTGTCATTATATAGATCCCAACAGTACTTTAAAGTTAAAATTAAAAATAGAGGATGTTCAAAGACTTAGAGATCAGTACGATAAAGACAATGATCGTACTAAGGATAGTTGGTGGTCAGACACCTTCTCCTTTCTTAATCCAGCTAATTGGTTTAAGGGTATTGGAGGCTGGATAGCTGGGATTATAATAAGTTTATTACGTATTGCCGTTTGTCTCCTTATAATATATGTGTTACTGTATGGTGTATCTCTGTATGCAAGAAAAGATGTAGAAATAGATAAGGAAGTTTGACTGTAAACAACAAGAATTTAACTATTATTCCTTTGAGTCCTAGATTGACATCTCATTTCTGGCATGAAGGAGCGTACTCTTGCAATGATGGACGTGGCTTCAGTATCTGGGGGATGGAGAAGGTAGAAGACCTGTCTCCCTTGGGCAACCCGTCGGCCTGGGATAGTACCTGGTGAACGAGCCACTATCCGCTGTTGTTGCAAGATCCAGTGTTCCAGATTGTGGAAAATGAAGATGTCAAAGGGGGGAATGATAAGAACTGAATGAGTTAAATGAATTCTGCTGAACTTTATCTTTTCTTCGAGGAGATGTCTGAGACATCTCCCTTGTGAACCAAGGTCAAATATTTCCTGCTTACATGGCAAAGCTGTTGTAGAAGTAACTATTTTTCTTTTCTTTATTGCGCATGTCTGTAAATATCTAAATTCCTTATCATAAAAGGGGAAAGCTTGACTGAGGGGGCAGAGGCGCTCAGCAGGCATCCCGAGTTGTATCATACAGCTTGTGTCTGTGTAATTCTTCTCGACGGGGCAATCAATTAGAGACATATGGTGCCTTACACCCAAGAACATCGGTCCTTCAGATGAAAGAAGTATCTGAGGGATCCCGACAGTCTTCATGTGGTGCTCCGATTAGATATTCATACTGATGGCTTCTGACAGGTCACTGATCCCTGACAGACCTGACCCTTATTTTACATATTGAATAAAATATGTTTTGAAAAAAAAGAAAAAAAGAAAAAAAATTCACATTCAGCAGGCAGGCGATAAGCATGTGTTCAGGAAAAAAAAATCTCTCTCAAAATGGCGCCGGCCATGCTTGTGCAGTAGCATCTATCAGCCATCAGTATGAACAGCTAAGCAGAGCACCACATGAAGCCCCCCCACGGGCCGCCTCGGCGCACGAGCAAATCATTAACTCAAAACTGAAAATACAGATTAAACAACAACCACAAGACGGATTTCATCAACCAATGTGTCACTGTAATCAGTATAACAGCGCAGACCTGACACTGTCTGTAGGTTACTGAGCACAATCCTGCTGACAGGTTCCCTTTAATGCTGGGTAAACTCACCCCGTATGTTAATTTCAATGGTGGGGGTGGGGTTACACAGAACTCATGGTTATGGATTATTACATGGCAGCAGGTTTACTAGTCCTCTAGTGATAATCTCCTGCTGATAAAACTGATTTTATCAGGAGGACTAGACTACAAAAACCTGCTGCAATGTAGTTCTCCATATTCATGAGTTCTGTCTCATCACTGATTATAGAAGAAACAGGGAAAATAGGTGTTTATAAAGCAACAAGGGACCCATAAGAAAAATGAAGCAAGACTAGCAATACACCAAAAAAAGTAACAAACTTTATTAATATATAAAAGAAAAAACACAAGTAAAAACAAGAAGATGGGGAATTCTTTTTGTACACATAAATCACATCCATCTCCAAAGCAAAATAGAAAAGGTGATAAATACAAACTCCATTTTTAACCCAATTGTGACTGGGGAATAATACATTAACTGGGGTTGCTACCAAACAATAACATAAGGCCTATGCATACATACGGTACATAAAAATAGATTAAATAGACCATAGAAGCATACATGCATAGGGATAATGATGTATGCTTTCTATACATAACTAACTCAGTGTCATGATTCCTATCCCATCACTGAATGGCAGCTTTCTGCCTATGCAGAGTGCACATAGGAGGTTACCAATCAGTGGTGTGGACGGGTTATACAGAGCTCAGCATTCTGAGAACTGGTAGATCTGCAGCACATAAAACCATGATTTTATACAAAAACTGGAGTAAGCAGCCCAGTAAGTGATAGATCACTGGAATCAGAATCTCTGCCCCAACATCATGCTCTCAGATGGGGTAGTAAGAACCTGATTACAGATTCCTTTTATCATGGGACAAATAAAACGCAAACATATATCTTTCACTTTCTGTCCATTGATAGAGCTTAAGATTATTAGTCTTCTAGCAGATCCATTTAGGTTTCATGAGTTATGGGTTGCTATAAATGCGGTCAGTTACCTGTTGGCTCGGGTACTGAAGGCTGTATAGGTTTTTCCGCTTTTTCCTCTGATTCTCTCTGTAGATTCTCATTTTTTGATGTTGGGGGATCAGCAGTGTTAGGATACAATCTTGTCAAAAGCTTGGAAAGAAGGACTGAAAAATAAAGAATATCACTATGGAACCTGCTTGTATTTCACGAAGACAGTAAAAAAAATTGAAATACTGTTAAATAATATGGATTTTGGTAAAACTTACTACGCCATCGCAGACATTGAATTAATTCAAGGCATTTTTAGTGATGCCTTAGACAAGTGCAAGATACTATTCTTAAGAATGTACTCCTTTCTTGTTAATTGTCATTGTCTGAAGCCGTCTTCTGCAGTCGGTGACTCACATCTCATATTAGGTTACATTCTTCTTTCGTCTTATTTGAGCAGGCAAACATTGGGGAATTACGGTATATGAGCTTCTATGCAACATTCATTTTGCACAATAACTATAAAGCAGCAAGTTGTTTAACACCTTGAAATCTATAAGTGGATTTATCTGTATTCAGGCTTGGTGTATAGTTATATCACACTAGAGGGCATGGGAAAGCAATAAGCATTTTATAGTGAGAGTTACAGCTCCATTTACTTTCCTATTATTCATATCCAACTAAGAAAACCCATTTAAAGCGCCACTCCAGCGGGTTGTGTTTTTCAGTGCTAGAGTGGCGTTTCAAATGTAAGCCCCCTCACCCGTTCTTATACTCACTTCTGGCGGCTTCACCTGTCATTGACACCGCCAGCGGCGCCATCTTGTGTCCGTATCTTCTGACTGGTTGCAAGTCTATGAGAGCCAGAATAAGGGACTCATAGACTTGTATTGAAAAGAGACCTCCATGAAACACCGGAGCTACCAGCAGGTCACTTTTTGTCGGAGAGCGTCGGGAGAGACGCTGGAAAGGGATGAAGGAGACGACGGCAGGTGAGTATCAAACAGTGGCGGGGGAATTACATTTAAAAGCACCACTCTAGCGGTGCAATAAATAAAACGCTGTAGTGGTGCTTTAACTGTTAATGAGAATCCAGAGCTGCATTCACAAATATGCTGGCTCCCGAGCTGAACTCAACCGCAGTTTCTATTGGGCTTTTATCAGATTTCTGAGATGTAAACAGGATAATGTAATCTAATGTAGGGATAAAAACTGTTCAGCTGCTGTATAGAAGCTCAAGTAAGTGGCTAGGATGTGCCTAATTTCCATTCAATAAGGCTGGTTTCACACTAGCGTTCGATCGCGCAGCGCAATGTGCGCTATCGGGCGCACGTGCAATGTCCCCCTATCTTTAACATGGTGATCACAGGGTCTTGCGAATGTACGCGCTCTTCAGCGGTTAGCGTGCGCTGCGCATTTTACAGGTGTGTGCCCAGACGCACCGTACGCTACATGTTGCTTTTTTTCCGGCGGCATCGTTAAAAAAAAATCGCGTGCGCATGTGTGCACTCGGTGTGCGCACAAAAATAGCATTACAGTCTATGTGGTCGCTGATGAGCGCTTGGCACCGCGCACGTCAGCGCCTTCTGCGTGAACGCAATTTGAGTAAACAATGTCTATAAACTTGTCTAGAACTCCCCCCTAAACAAGCAACATTGTTTTGGATGAGTGTACATAAAAGAAGGTGTCTTCAGGGTCAGACAATTACATACAGCCTTGCAGAGACCAGACAAGAGCCTACAAGAGCCTTCTACCTGTGGATTCAAGCTTCAGGAGCCAAAATGTGAGTATTCTTAAAAATAATGTCTGTGTATCCTGTACAATTTATTATGTACTAATGTATTTTTTTTTTTCTTTTCAGCATGTCTTGCTGATCGTGAGGTGAGCATGTTGCTGCCTTTTGGTAAGTATAGCTTCCTCTAGAAATGTGTTTTAATTTTTTCTTTCTTTACAGACATCGGACACGGGCAGTGAAGATGGAGAGCGGGAGCGGTCTGAGCGGGAGCAGTCTGAGGATTCTGAGCGGGAGCTGCGTAGTCAAGTCGTGGCGAGGAGACGCAATGTGAGTATATATATATTTTTTTCTGTCTTTCTTTTGCTTCTTTTCTTTTTCTTTTTGTATCTTTTCCATACTTCTAAACATTCTATATTTTTTTTCTAGGTTCCACGGCGGGATGACGAAGTCTACCTCGACAACGAGCACCTCATCCACCTCGTTGAGGAGCGCATCCCGTTGTGGGACAGCCGTGACCAGCAGTACAAAGACACAGTGGTGACCCGGCAGCTCTGGAATGAGGTGGCCGCAGGGATGATGGATGGCTGAGACAGCGCCTCTGCAGCTTCAAAAAGGGCGTTCAGTAAGTATAAAGATGCTCTGTGATACAGCATTTATTTTTGGACCTGATGTGCTTTTTACAAGATATATTCTTGCATGAAAAGCACCAAGGCCTTGTTGAAAACTGCGATTAATTTGTGTCTTCAGCTGCTGCATTGTTTTGTGGACCTGATGGTGCTGGTGTTTTTTTTTGGCAAGATATATTCTTGCATGAAAAGCACCAATGCCTTGTTGAAAACTGTGAATGATTTGGGTCTTCAACTGCTGCATTGTTTTGTGGACCTGACAGTGGTGGTGTTTTTTTGGCAAGATATATTCTTGCATGAAAAGCACCAATGCCTTGTTGAGAACTGTGATTGATTTGTGTCTTCAACTGCTGCATTATTTTGTGGACCTGACGGTGGTGGTGTTTTTTTGGCAAGATATATTCTTGCATGAAAAGCACCAATGCCTTGTTGAGAACTGTGATTGATTTGTGTCTTCAACTGCTGCATTATTTTGTGGACCTGACGGTGGTGGTGTTTTTTTTTGGCAAGATATATTCTTGCATGAAAAGCACCAATGCCTTGTTGAGAACTGTGATTGATTTTTCAACTGCTGTCTTGATCCTGTTTTCACTCTTGTTCCTGATACTGTTTTCGCTGATACATATATTGTAGCAGGAAACATAACAGTGTCCTCAGTATCAACAGTTACGCATTGTGTCTAGAATTTTATTGGTGCTGCAGCAGTGACTGTTGCGTTCAATCAGGTGTGTGTGGTGAGAATGACGTTAAAGTAGTGCATTTTTAATTTTTTTTTTTTTTTTTTACCAACAGTGCAAAAAATCCACACACGTTGGTGCTCGATGAAGGACCGCTTCAACACTGATGTTCGTGCTGAGGGACAGGTTCAGAGTGGTTCTGCGGCAAGGTGCAGAAGAAAGTACCGCTACCATCGCGAATTGGCTTTCCTGAGACCGGTCCTTGCCAGCAGAGCGTAAGTTGTTTTTTTTTTGCTTTGTTATTACTATGTGCTTTTCTATTCCACAGGTGATGCTTCTTGTAAATACATTATACTAATGTTTTCCCTTTCTTTCCACAGCACTTGGAGCAGCACCCTGAAACCTGACCCTGTCCCGGGAGCGGTTCTTCATCGATCGACCTCGGACCTGTCCCAGCCATCCGACAGCCAGGAAGCAGCTTGCAGGTCAGCAACACAAACAGCTGGTGACCAGGAAGCTGGTCCATCAGGTGTTCCCCTGTCCCAGTTCTCTGTCACTGGTTATGCGGGCACTCCCCTTCAGCGGCATAGGGCCTTGGACAGGAATGTCATGCCCGAGTTCATGCACTTGAGCGAGGCCTTAAAGGCCAGCCTCAAGGCGCTGGCCGCCAGAACGGAAAGCGGTTTTTCCCTGATGGTGTGTGGTTTTAGCCACATGGAACACCGCTTCCACTCTGTCGACCAGTGCCTTGACAGTCTGGAGGCCGACCTCAACAGACCAGAGCACCATTTTTTCAGTAAAATTGAACAGGGCATGGCGGAACACCTTAGTCCTGAGCAACAGCTGAGTGTGTTACAGGCCTGCAACACTGCTTACTTGCAGGCTATGCAGCAGAATCGGTATGTTCAGCAGTCAGTGGTGTCATTTCCAACAGTTCCACCGCTGACTCGCTTAACCACACTACTGACTTCTGCTGCATAACACTACACGGCCACCTGCATTCCCAGCGAAGCCGGACATCACTACACCACCTCAAGTCTAAGTGCTGCTGGACACTCCTCTGCCACCACCACTATGGCAAGCGCTGCTCCTGTATGGAGCACCACCACCGCCACAGCACCACCAGCTTGGAGCCAAACCACCACAGAACCTGCTTGGGCCACCGACACCAGCACTCCACAGCAACAGAGCACCGCCAGCACTCCTCAGCAACAGAGCACTGCCAGCACTCCTCAGCAACAGAGCACTGCCAGCACTCCTCATCAAAGGAGCACCGCCAGCACTCCTCATCAAAGGAGCACCGCCAGCACTCCTCATCAAAGGAGCACCGCCAGCACTCCTCATCAAAGGAGCACCGCCAGCACTCCTCATCAAAGGAGCACCGCCAGCACTCCTCATCAAAGGAGCACCGCCAGCACTCCTCATCAAAGGAGCACCACCACCACTCCTCATCAAAGGAGCACCACCACCACTCCTCATCAAAGGAGCACCACCACCACTCCTCAACTTCAGAGCAGCGCCACCAATTCTCCTCCTCATAGTCCCCCAAGAACTTTGGCTGAGATACGTGATACGCAGCCTCATTCACGTAGCACCAACCCAACATGCTCCCCTTCTAGGAGCACCGCCACTGCCACTTTGAGCAGCACCGCCACCACAGAGCAGCTACGGGGTGATCCGCATTCCCTATTTTACAGGGCAACGCCACACTCGACAGTCACCAGGCGGACTACAAAAGAAAGGCGGTCACAGGCTGCAAGTAGGTCGGGGCAGGATATGCCTGTCCCAAAAAAGCAAAAAAAAAAAAAAAAAAAAAAAAACTTTGTTTGTCCATCCACCGTCTCCTCATAATGTATCTCAACCTGCCTCAATGTCCATTCCAGAGCTCCCTTCCCCCAGTACTTTTGTCACCCCTTCTCCTAGAACCCCTTCCTCTACCTCCAGTCGTTCCTCGTCTCTCCACACACCCAAAGTATCCCAATCTTCCCCCAAACGTCTTTCATAATAAAATTTTTCTGGTTTCTTTTTGGTTTCAAAATAAATGTGGGCAGCACGGTGGCTCAGTGGTTAGCGCTGGGGTCCTGGGTTCGAATCCCACCAAGGACAATATCTGCAAGGAGTTTGTATGTTCTCCCCGTGTTTGCGTGGGTTTCCTCCGGGCACTCCGGTTTCCTCCCACACTCCAAAGACATACTGATAGGAAATTTAGATTGTGAGCCCCATCGGGGACAGTGATGAAAATGTGTGCAAACTGTAAAGCGCTGCGGAATATGTTAGCGCTATATAAAAAAAATAAAGATTATTAAATGTGCACTTGTGCTTTCAAAAAATTGGTATCGGTTTACTGTGTCTATTGCCGACTACACACACTGCGCCATACACTTAGGGTTTTAGCAAAAACATATATCTCCATTACTGTTTCTTGTGTGACACTTGTTTTCCAGAACAGTCTCTACATTCTAGGAATATTGCAGAGTGCATCCAGCAGGGTTCCCCAACTCCAGTCCTCAAGGACCAACAAAAGATCATGTTGTATGGAATCCTCTGTTTGAAAATTTTTTAGCAACTATGGATTTCATTACAACATGATCTGTTGTTGAACCTTGTGGAGTTGGTGACGATGTAGATTGGTTTCGTTGACAAAACATATCTCCAAGACTGACACAAGAAACGTCGGTAATCGAGATATCTGGTGTATTGCAAACTGAATAGAGTTGGTTTCCCTAACTACAGTGTTCAAACCAAACCAACATAGCATGTTTTTAGTAATTACATTGGAGTTCAAAAAAAAATTTAAACATGATATGTTGGTTGACATTAGGAGTAAAGTTTTAAAACCATTGCTATAGAGGATGGTGTTGAGTGCAAGGTATATCTATTGTTCTCATTTAAAAAATGTAAGGAACTATAGATATACCTTGTAAATAACCACATAATCTATATAGTCACCAACTCAGGAGTATTAGTGAATTCATGATGAAAAAAAACACAGCATCATAAATTCACTGATACACCTGGCTACTTGGTAATGGTATTGGGAGTGTAAAAACAGAGACTGCACTCAGTACAGGTATCTAAACGTTTTTTTTTATTAACATATAAACAACACGCAAGACATATTTTTTAAACCATTTGCTCTTGCTATTCCACCCGTCCTTCATCTGAGCTGAAGTATGCCGCAAATTGGTCCCTCATTTGGTCAACGGATGACCTGAGAGGGTGCTGTGTAAATTCAGGCAATGGATGAGAATCAACATCATCAAGATCAAAGTTCGGGTGCTCTCGAGAAAGTACAAAGTTATGTAGAACAACACAGGCCTTGACCACCTCATCCACGTTTTCCAGTTTCAGATTAATAGCTGTGCCAAGAATGCGCCATCTAGATACAAGTATACTGAAGGCACACTCTACTGTTCTCCTGGCTCTGGTCAGCCTGTAATTGAAAATTCTTTTTTGTAGGTCCAAGTCCCGGCTGGAGTAGGGTTTCAGGAGGTGTTGGCACATCTGGAACGCTTCATCACCAACCATTACAAATGGCTGTGGCGGACCTTCAGTGTTGGGAAGAGGACGTGGCATGGGGAAATCGAAGTTGTTGCCATACAACCTCCTGCCCATGTCCGATGTCTTAAAAGCCTGAGAGTCATTCCCACGGCCAAATGCCCCAATGTCCACTGCAATAAACGTACAATCTGCATCCGCAATGGCCATCAGTACAGTAGAAAAGTACTTTTTGTAGTTAAAGAACTCAGAGCCTGTTTTTTTGGGCTTGATAATCCGGATGTGTTTCCCATCCACCTCTCCCAAACAGTTAGGGAAATTGCAGACAGTCCAGAATCTATCAGCGATGTCCAACCACTTTTCTGCGGTTGGCATGGGCATGAATTCAGGACAAAGAACGTTCCAGAGAGCTCGGCAGGTGTCCGCTACAATTCCAGACAACGTGGAAATTCCAATCCGGTACTGGAAGTGCAGTGAGGAGAGGGTCTCTCCAGTAGTCAGGAATCTGTGACAGAAAGAAAACAACAAAAATTAATATTTGTGTTTATGTAATTTTTTTACACACGTTACATAAAAAAAAAAAAAAAAAAAAAAAATTCTGTAGCCTTTGGTTCAATACATGCCATCAAAAAATTAACGCAGCTTGTAGTTACCGACATGGCAGAACTGTAATTCTGCCAGATTTTGAAGAGTACATGTCACAAGCAAGAAAAATCAACAGGCATTGGTTTAGCAAAACTACGTACCTTAATGTGACCAGGAGCCATTCCTCAGGAGTAATCGCACGCCGGAGATGCGTGTCCTGTCTCCGGATGACTTCTTTTACCCGAACAAGCAAATAGTGAAAGGTTTCTTGGGACATCCAGGTATAATCCGTAAATTTCTCTGGGTTTGCCTGGAGCTCACTGTAGAGGGTGTGGTACACTCCACGGCTCTCCCGGAGTTCCATAATGGGATGTACCGTATATAAGCCGATTTTTTTTCAGCCCATTTTTTTGGGCTGAAGGTCCCCCTCTCGGCTTATATTCGAGTCATATACACCGGGGGGGGTCGGAGGGGTGTCAGGTCATACTTACCCATCCTGACGCTGTCTCTTGAGCCCCCAGCTTCTCCGCGCTCTCTTCCTGCCTTCAGCGGTCACGTGGTACCGCTCATTAAAACTCATGAATATACGGAGATGTAAGTATGTCATTTTTTTTTAATTTTTACATGCAGCAATAGCGGCAGCACATGGGGGAATAATGTAAGGAGCTTCTTATGGGGGCAGTATATGGGGGAACAATCTATGGAGCTTCTTATGGGAGGCAGCATATGGGGGAACAATCTATGGAGCTTTTCATGGGGGCAGCATATGGGGGAACAATCTATGGAGCTTCATATGGGGGAATAATCTATGGAGCTTCTTCTGGGGACACCATATTGGCGAATAATCTATGGAGTATTTCCCACCCTAGGCTTATACTCGAGTCAATAAGTTTTCCCAGTTTTTTGTGGCAAAATTAGAGGGGTCGGCTTATACTCGGGTCGGCTTATACTCGAGTATATACGGTATCCACATACGCCGCTGATGCCATCGTCGCTGCCTCTCTCTCTCCCTCTGTTCATGGCAAGCAACGGCATAAGCCTGAGCCGTCCTCATGTCCAGATCCAAGTCAGAGTAAAAGCTCTTCCAGCGCAGATCCATGTTTCTTAAGTCAAATGCAAGCAAATGTGAAGAATTCAGGTGTAAACAGGATCTATATAAAGAATTTCCATAGACACGCCCACTGGTGTCCCATTGGTGGAGTGTGTTGCAAGAATTTTTCAAGGATTTTTTCTCCTGTTTATTGCGCATAAAAAATGCAAACGCATGAAAAATACTTACAAACGCATAAAAACGCTGCAATTTTTTGTTGTTATGCGCACAATAATGCTACAAAACAACACAGCGTTTACATGTGCTTTTGACATGCGTTTCATGTGCGCTCCAAACGCAGCGCAAAAAAACGCTAGTGTGAAAGTAGCCTTAGGGGTTTGTAATGATGATCAGCAGAACTTTGGATTCAGCTCTGGACAGGTTGTAAGTCAGGATTAGTGTAATATAAAGTAAAGACTAAATTACTTACCTGGCACCAGATTCAAGCTGCCTGAACCACAGGTAGCATTAATCAGAGCCTTGCTATAACAGGCCTCTCCCTAGTCCTCGCATAGGTTTTCAAAGTATGTTTTCTCTAAAACGCTGTGGTGCTTGAGTAAAACATACCTGGCTGCCATCACCGTCAGGCTCTGATTAATGTTACCCATGGTTTGGGCAGCATGAATGTAACGCCGGCTTCCCTTGAACATTTCAGAAACACTAACCTGGCTATCTACATTTATATGGATCATTTTATAGTTTTCAGAACACTAGTCTCCATTCACTACTTGTCATCAATATGAAAAGTTTAAAAATGAGCGTCCATCTTTTACCACTATTTCAATTTTTTTTTTCAGTCCAAAATTCTGTGCTGCTTAAATGTGTCATGAATCTATCATTTGATGGACAGAACAAAAACAATCTTGTGTACCTGGACAAAATGCTCCAAAGTGATAAAATTCTGGTCGATTAGTGTAAATGGCATCTGTTTTAAGAAACTAAGCCCATCTGATGGCCAAGGGTGTGACTAAGAAAATAATAAAGTATTTATCCAAAATGATGCCTTCAGCCTGAGAAAAAAATGATTTGGTCTGTTACTACATGTCAACTTGCTGTGTACTGCCTGTTGTCTGGTGTCATCTGTCTGTAGCAGCAAAGACACCAAGATGTAATACAAGAAGGATGAGTATTAGGCCACATGCACACTATCAGTATTTGGTCAGTATTTTACCTCAGTATTTGTAACATAAAGCCAGGAGAGGAACAATCAGAGGAAAAGTATAATAAAAACACGTCACCACTTCTGGATTTATTACCCACTCCTGGTTCTGGCTTACAGGTACTGAGGTAAAATACTGACCAAACACTGAACGTGTGACTATGGCCTAAGTCTGCTTCTGATCTCCTGTCTGTCAAACTGCATACAGGCATCACAGAGAGGCAGGTGTTCAGTTTAAGGCAGACTACTGGCCAATGGCACACACAATCATGGCTGGGAATTCTGAGACAGGATGTCGCGGGTAGAATAGCGATCCACCCGTGGCTATTAAAATGTTAAATGCCGCTGTCAATCATTTAATCCAAGTGAGCTGAAAGAGCGTCATAAGACCCGCCCATCGGCATCTGTCACATGATCATGGGGTGGAGATGGGTTGGCATGACAGCCAAGGGTCTCCAAAAGACTATAAAACAACCCAGCTCACCGATCAGGACATCATGAGGCTCGGAGCACGGAATCGCCGTGTCTTGGTGTATAGAATTCCAATGAAGAAAAAATCCAGCTCAACGATGAAGTGAAAAAACAATTCTTTATTCACTCAGATTTTTGCAAAAATAGAGGATAAAATTCATCATAGTACCGACAAGAAGTTGTGTTATCAACGTGTTTCAGGCGTCACAGCACAGCCCGTGGCCAGCGTTCATAGGAGATTATGTGTAGCACAAATGATCACAAAATGGAAGGCTTCAAGTCTCCTAAGGCTATGTTCACACGTTGCTTTTTGCCACAACCAAAACTTGATCTCCTTGCCAGTAAAAAAGCTGCAAACAAAAAGCATGATTTGCTGCCTTTTTTGCTGTTTTCTCAGGATCTCAAAGTTCAGCTTTGCTTCCACCATACGAGTATGAACAATGCAAAGTGTTAGGGCACCAACGCAAGACATGTGAAACTATAATACATTTTTTGGAAAAAAGGGCAAATTTATCAAATTATTTAATGGAAAAAGATTTTTACATCTGAAAAAATAGTGACTATTTTGAGAACAAAAGTTAATGAAAAAATACATACCGTATTTTTCGGATTAAAAGACGTACTTTTTCTCCCCCCTAAAAACGAGGGTGCGTCTTATAAATGTGTATATATCTTATCGGCGCGCCGCTGAGGGTGTCCGGTGCTGCCGCTGCCCTGTGTCCCGTGCTCCCACTACGCTGCCCTGTGTCCAGCTGTATTGCGAGGGGGCTCTGCCGACATTTTGTGAAAGGCCAGAGCCCCCGGCAGTTCCATGGTTTCCTCCTGTGCGGTGGACTACGGGTAAATGGCCACCAGGGGGCGGAGCATGCGCAGATGGAGATCTTAGCACCAAGATCTCGGGAGATGAGATCTCAGCGCTGAAATCTACATACATATTGAAATGGAAGGAGTATCATACCACTGCGAATCTACCAAGACCCGGCTGTCCCTTTAGACTTTCATCTCAAATAAGGAGAAGACTGATCACTCTGGATGAACTGCAGAGATCTACAGCTGAGGTGGGACAGTCTGTCCATAGGACAACAATCAGTCGTACACTGCACAAATCTGGCCTTTATGGAAGAGTGGCAAGAAGAAAGCCATTTCTCAAAGATACCCATAAAAAGCGTAATTTATATTTTGCAACAAGCCACCTGGGAGACACACCAAACATGTGGAAGAAGGTGCTCTGGTCAGATGAAACCAAAATTGAACCTTTTGGCAATAATGCCAAACGATATGTTTGACGTAAAGGCAACACAGCTCATCACCCTAAACACACCATCCCCACTGTCAAACATGGTGGTGGCAGCATCCTGGTTTGGGCCTGCTTTTCTTCAGCAGGGACAGGGAAGATGGTTAAAATTGAAGGGAAGATGGATGGAGCCAAATACAGGACCATTCTTGAAGAAAACCTGTTGGAGTCTGCAAAAGACCTGAGACTGGGACGGAGATTTGTCTTCCAACAAGACAATAATCCCAAACATAAAGAAAAATCTACAATGGAATGGTTCACAAATAAACATATCCAGGAGTTAGAATGGCCAAGTCAAAGTCCAGACCTGAATCCAATTGAGAATCTGTGGAAAGAGCTGAAAACTGCTGTTCACAAACGATTTCCATCAAAACTCACTGAGCTCGAGCTGTTTGCCAAGGAAGAATAGCAAGAATTTCAGTCTCTCGATTTACAAAACTGATAGAGACATACCCCAAGCGACTTGCAGCTATAATCGCAGCAAAAGGTGGCGCAACAAAGTATTACGTTAAAGGGGCAGAATAATATTGCACGCCCCACTTTTCAGTTTTTGACTTTCCACAAAAATTTAAAACAACCAATAAATTTCATTCAACTTCACAATTGTGTCCCACTTGTTGTTGATTCTTCACCAAAAATTTACATTTGGTATCGCTTTATGTTTGAAGCATGATATGTGGGAAAAGGTTGAAAAGTTCCAGGGGGCCAAATACTTTCGCAAAGCACTGTAAGTGAATAGAATCCCTTGATGGGTGAAAATGCAGAAGGTGTACACTGTAGCTGATTACCCTGCGGCATTGTTCAAGACCACTGTTCGCACCAACTATCGCCGTCTAATCCCTTAGATGTTGCTGTCAATAGTGACTATGGCATTTAGATGCTTAAAAGAGCATAGGCACTTCCTATTTAAAGGGAAACTGTCACCTGTTTTGGCCGCTATAAGATGTGGCCACTGCCTTTAAGGGCTTATGTACAGCATTCTATAATCCGACCTGAAAGATAAGAAAAATACGTTTTATTATACTCACCCGGGGGGCAGTCCAGTATGGTCCGGTCCTATGGGTGTCGCAGGTCGGGGTCCGGCGCCTCCCATTTTCTTATGATCGCCTCCCTCCTGCTTGCTTCATGCCTCCCGGCATCGCGCTCCTGCGCAAGCGTACTTATCTGCCCTGAATTTGTTTAGGAGCACAGTTTTAAAAATGGTATCACTTTTGGAGGTTTTCCAATATACAGTTGTGGCCAAAAGTATTGACACCCCTGCAATTCTGTCAGATAATACTCAGTTTCTTCCTGAAAATGATTGCAAACACAAATTCTTTGGTATTATTATCTTCATTTAATTTGCCTTAAATGAAAAAACACAAAAGAGAATGAAGCAAAAAGCAAAACATTGATCATTTCACACAAAACTCAAAAAATGGGACAGACAAAAGTATTGGCACCCTCAGCCTAATATTTGGTTGCACAACCTTTAGCCAAAATAACTGCGACCAACCGCTTCCGGTAACCATCAATGAGTTTCTTGCAATGCTCTGCTGGAATTTTAGACCATTCTTCTTTGGCAAACTGCTCCAGGTCCCTGATATTTGAAGGGTGCCTTCTCCAAACTGCCATTTTTAGATCTCTCCACAGGTGTTCTATGGGATTCAGGTCTGGACTCATTGCTGGTCACCTTAGAAGTCTCCAGTGCTTTCTCGCAAACCATTTTCTAGTGCTTTGGGTCATTGTCCTGCTGGAAGACCCATGACCTCTGAGGGAGACCCAGCTTTCTCACACTGGGCCCTACATTATGCTGCAAAATTTGTTGGTAGTCTTCAGACTTCATATTGCCATGCACACGGTCAAGCAGTCCAGTGCCAGAGGCAGCAAAGCAACCCCAAAACATCAGGGAACCTCCGCCATGTTTGACTGTAGGGACTGTGTTCTTTTCTTTGAATGCCTTTTTTTCCTCCTGTAAACTCTATGTTGATGCCTTTGCCCAAAAAGCTCTACTTTTGTCTCATCTGACCAGAGAACATTCTTCCAAAACGTTTTAGGCTTTTTCAGGTAAGTTTTGGCAAACTCCAGCCTGGCTTTTTAATGTCTCGGGGTAAGAAGTGGGGTCTTCCTGGGTCTCCTACCATACAGTCCCTTTTTATTCAGACGCCGACGGACAGTACGGGTTGACACTGTTGTACCCTCGGACTGCAGGGCAGTTTGAACTTGTTTGGATGTTAGTCGAGGTTCTTTATCCAACATCCGCACAATCTTGCGTTGAAATCTCTTGTCAATTTTTCTTTTCCGTCCACATCTAGGGAGGTTAGCCACAGTGCCATGGGCTTTAAACTTCTTGATGACACTGCGCACGGTAGACACAGGAACATTCAGGTCTTTGGAGAAGGACTTGTAGCCTTGAGATTGCTCATGCTTCCTCACAAATTGGTTTCTCAAGTCCTCAGACAGTTCTTTGGTCTTCTTTCTTTTCTCCATGCTCAATGTGGTACACACAAGGACACAGGACAGAGGTTGAGTCAACTTTAATCCATGTCAACTGGCTGCAAGTGTGATTTAGTTATTGCCAACACCTGTTAGGTGCCACAGGTAAGTTACAGGTGCTGTTAATTACACAAATTAGAGAAGCATCACATGATTTTTCGAACAGTGCCAATACTTTTGTCCACCCTCTTTTTTATGTTTAGTGTGAAATTATATCCAATTTGGCTTTAGGGCAATTCTTTTTGTGTTTTTTCATTTAAGACAAATTAAATGAAGATAATAATACCAAAGAATTTGTGTTTGCAATCATTTTCAGGAGGAAACTGAGTATTATCTGACAGAATTGCAGGGGTGTCAATACTTTTGGCCACAACTGTATGGCCCCCAAAGTCTCTTCAAAACTGAATAATTCACAAAAAAAAAAGTTTCGTAAATTTCCTTGAAAAATAATGAAAAATTGATGATACGTTTTTAAACCTTCTAACAAACCCTAACCTAAACCCTAACAAAATAAAAGGACATTTTACATAAGATGCTGATGTACAGTTGACATATGGGAAATGAAATGTGTTAACTATTTTGTGTGATGTGACTATCTGGACTAAAGTTATAAACATTCAAAGCTTGAAAATTGTTTGCACATAAAAGCAAAACATATCGACCCAAATTTACCACTAACATTAAGTATAAGGTATCATGGAAAGAAAAAAAAAAGCCTAAAAATCACAAGGATAGGTTGGAACGTTCCAGAGCTATTGCCACATAAAGTCACAAGTCAGATTTGAATAATTTGGATGGGTCATTAAGGGGTTAAACTAGAATAGCTACAGAAACGGAGAGTGGGCTGACCACTATTGTATGCATCACAAGATAATGCAAACATTGACTTCTGACTTGAATACCAGGAAACAGAATGAAAAACTCTTTACTATATAAGTGGGACCATAGAAAAGTTTGACCTTATTGCTGCTTGTGGAATACAAAGCATGCAAGTAGAGATGAAAACGCTACTTCAGCAATGCAGGAGATTTACTAAATGACCATTGTAGACATAGTAATGACTGCTCTTACAGCTCCAGACAATACAATTTCTTTGTCACAAATGGCAGACAACATGGCGAGTTAGACATTAAAAATCCCACCCAAGCGATGGCTCATAAGCCGTAACCGGCAGCGGTGCGCTCAGACATTCCTAGAAAAGGTAGGTGACCTTTACAAGTACATGACTTTTCATAAACATATCCACCACTTGACGTATGAAGCTGAGGAGATCTGCAAAATGTTATTCAACGTATTTTACAGAAATGGTAAAGCAGACTCGGAATATGCGTCCGCTTATCTCGCCTCTGTAGTAAAGAAACAAAAAGACAGAACAATCTGTAGCACTGGTGCTTGGCACTCAATTCAATTCCCAGCTGCCTGTTTGGGTAGCAATATCTACGTGTTACCAAACGTAAATAAGGGACCCACTAAGAGGGTCGCCGTGGCGTGGCAGTGGGCTTCATACAGTCTGATCAGAATGTTAAACCAAGAACCTCATGTTCAGTTATATAGAATTTTGCCTAGTGGCATTAGATGAATGTATGATTTTTGGTGGTGCTGTCCATTCTCTTTTTTTGGTGTAAAATGTAAATAAAGCCTGTAAGTAAAGAACAGATTCCAAAAGGCGCCATGGGAAGAATATACTGGGGTTGTTTTTATTATGTATTTTTCTAAAAATAATAATAATACATGTGGGAATTCCCTAACAAACAGACATTCCTCACATGTATTCAGCCTGTCTTGCAGACGCAAATCATGCAGCTGAGACGACGAAAACTAAATCTCCGAGCACGCCGAAATACTCAGAGGACACCCGAGCATGCTCGGGAAAACCCAAGCAACGAGTATACTCACTCATCACTAGTAGAGAGATCAGAATTTTTGAGGAGTGATAGTCACAGCTTGTATAGGTAGGTATAAGTTTTCCATATAAGATGATCCTTATGTACACACTGGTGATAATTGTGTCAGTTTTGGTAATGATCGCCGTGTCCTTCTCAATGGAGAACAGCCTTAATCTATAAAGACAGTTGGCTAATTGGTTACGTGGCAAGAAACTTCAGAATAATCAATGAGTACAATATAGAAGAAATAGACCCTATGAGGTCTGATCTCACTAGTATGTCCACAGTCCCGGCAAGTCATCCTGTTGTCCGGGTATGATAGATGCTGCTGTCACACAAGGTGGTTGTGTGAGATCTGGATGGCGCCCCGACCGGTGGCACACGTCTGAAGAATCACTACCGGTTGAAAGCCACATCTGGCTGACTGAGGGTAAACAAATCTCTGCCTTGGTAAACTACAGTGACCTGATCCTGCGCGATGTCACAAGCGATTGAGCTGAACCACCTCCAACGCCTTTCGAAAGCGGGAGTCTTTTTTCATCAAAGATGGCCAATGCTGGCAGGAGTCGTCCTAATATAGCTCTAGGGTCATATTGACAATTATGTTTTTAGCCAGAATTAATGTTATGCAAGGTGATTTTTCTTATTATTGAAATTCAAGCAGCTTAATTTCACTACTAAGGCTATTTGGTTTCAAGGTGTTTAATTCGAATATCCATTGGCTTTCTGTGCAGAACATTTTTTTTAAATAAATTCTCCTCGCCAATATTATTTCACTACTTGGATCCCCCATATTTTGTACCTGCAGTGGAACCACCATGCTTAGCTGCATAACATTTGGATAGAGGGTGTCGGTCAAATTTCTTATTTATATTGCATATATTTTTGCCCATTGTTTCTGAGTGTTCTTTTGGGACGACCAATGTACCGTACTTTTTTAGACAAGGACACTTAATGCTGTAAATGACCACGGTGGTTTGACAAGTAATACAATGCTTGATTATAAATTGCTTTTCTCCATTATTATTTTTTTTTTGTAGTGGATAACGGTTGCAAGAAAAAAGTCTCTAATGTTCATATATGGTATAATTTCTCCACTATTTGAATCTGATTGTTGAACAGTAGGGGCCAATACTGCTGGCTTTCAGGAATACAAATCGGGGTTGGTTCGGTAATAGTTCCCCTATTATTTTGGCTTCTCTTAATATGTCCCAATATTTGTTAATGTTTCTCAAAAATCTGTTTTGAGAATTATATTGTGTAATTATTGATATGTCAAGGCTATTGCACGTAGCCCGCTTTCGAAACGCGTTGGCTGTGGTTCAGCTCAATTAGCATAGTTTGTGACGTCGCGCAGGATTGAGTTACCGGAGTTCACCAAGGCAGTCAGAGATTTGTTCAGTCAGCCGGACGTGGGTTTCAACCAGCAGTGATTCTTCAGACACATGCCCCCCCCGGATTTCAAACATCCAACTCGTGAGACAGCAGCATGTATAATACTCGGACGATGTCCCCGGGATTGTGGACATACTAATAAGGTCAGAACTCATAGGGTCTAGTCTTCCACTATAGCGTCTATTCTTCAAAGCCCTCATTAGCATAGGGAAAGCGGAGGTTATAAATGCTTTTTTAGAGCATTTATTTAACTGAATTATGTTATATAGGGCTGTTAAGGGAGGGAGTTTAATCACAAATTGCTTAATGCTGATTGATTAGTGGGCATGGGGGACCTGACAGGTTGTTTAATTCACGGAATTAGAGGCAAGGACAGAGACTCCCATCATTCTTTTTAACAAAAAAAAATCCAGCAGCTACAGGAGAGGACGAAAGATGGATATGATCCTTTCATAAACGTTTGTTTACATTTTCTTTCATGGCGGTACATTCAGGACTCCATAAACTATACAGGTGAGCTTTAGGAAATTTGCCATTAGCGACAAGAATAATAGTGCAATCATAAGGGCAATGGGGAAGTCTTTCAGGTACCCTGGTAGACCCTCCAGACTTGTAGAGCAAATATGTACAGATCTAAGACATTTCTTATGACAGTTGGTGCTCCACTTAACTATATCCTTCTATCCTTCCTACACCAATCAATAACAGGAGTGGAAATAAGCCATGGTAATCCTAATACCAACCCAGAAGCAAAATATCAAAAACACAGATGGACTCAGAGTGAAGTGTCCCTGCTGTGGTGTGACTGGTGGTCGCATGGTTAATGGGAGGTATATGTCACAGGGATGGATGCTCCCTGCGATGCAACCCGGAGTATTCTGTCGTTAGTGCACATGAGCACTATTATGGGGTTTAGTGCACCTGGGTCCGGGTGGCGGGTAGCTATGAGAGATGGGAGGGTCTAGCTACCCATATTACCTCACCTCTGGGTGAGGGTGCTAACTGTACCTCTTCTTCCCTGTGTGTGTGGTTGAGGTTCAGGACCTGCAGTGAGGTCATGACCATGTGACCAGCCCATGTGATCCATACCTCACCTGTGGGTGTGGTTACAGGCTATGTAATCGAGGTATGTTTAGCACATGGGAGTGTTTGGGAGTCTGGCAGTGTGCACAGACATCCATGCGTCCACATCCCTCCTGTGTCTGTGGCTCCAGACTCTGCTATGGAGATTAATGCCATGTCTGCCTGATGTAAAGACTGTTAACCTCTTTTGTTGTGGATTTGATGGTTTATGGCGCAAATAAACTCACATGGACGTTGAAGAGAATGTGGCTCCTGTTTCCTCCTACGCAGCTGAGTGAATACAATCCTTACACTGCTTTAAGTGTGAATTCCTCTGTTACCAGCTGGACAAGGTTCTGAAATAAGTGTGTCCTGTCAATGCAAACAATTTGAATAGGTCTTGCAGACCCACAATCAATGAAAGCTACCTCTGATAATGACTGGTTTTGGAAAAGAAGTCCCACGATCAGCAGTAGTTTATCAGAGGAGTAAAAAGGAACCTTGAAGTGTAGTTGACCTTCTCCACAATCACCAGGACTTAGGCGTTTTCCTGACAGCTTGTCTGCTTGAGAGTGTATCAAGCATTCCTTGAAAAAATGTTCAGTGTGACCACAGTAGAGGCAGAGTCCAAGATTGTGACAATGTCTCCTCTACACAGTCTGAGAGCTGGCAGCTCCACCTTCCATCAGTTCAGCCTCAGGTAGGTGGACATATTTGGGAAAAATGTCCAAAACCTCCTGTTGCTCATAACGCCTCTCCGGAATCCAACTGAATGGTCTGAGTCATGGCCTCGCCCAAAGAACAGGGTGGAGTATGCAGAGCCAGAGTGTTCTTAAGTGTATCTGAAAGGCATCAGCAAAACTGACACCTGAGAGCTGTATCATTGCACAAAAATTCAGTGGACCATTGCTAGAACTCGGCACTATGGTTGTTAGCGGAGAAGCCACCCTGTATCAGGTTCATGATCTTTGCTTCCATGTCCTGGATTCTGACAGGTTCAATGTAGATTACTGTAAAGGCGTCAAAATAAGCGTCAACAGATGACTATTCTAGGGCTTGGGGGGGACACAGAAAATGCCTAAGTCAGAAGACCCCCTCGCAGTAAGGACATATTTATTCCCACCCCCAGAGGCTCATTCCCTGTTGACTGGGTCGCAGGGTAAAAAATAGCCTACAGCTCTCCCTAAAAAACCTAAGGGTATGTGCACATGTTGCCAATTTTTCTGCGCGGATTTTACTAAATCCGCAGGTAAAATGACCTGCGTTTTAGTGCAGATTTCCTGCGGATTTTCTGCAGATTTTGTGTGGATTTCACTTGCGTTTTTACACCTGCGGATTCCTATAATGGAGCAGGTGTAAAAACGCTGCGGATTCCGCACAAAGAATTGACATGCTGTGTATTCAAATCCGCAGCAAATCTGCGCGAAAAACTCAGCAGCATGAGCACTGCGGTTTTTGTTTTACATTGATTAGAATGGTACTGTACACCGCAGGAGAATCTGCTGCGGATCCGCAGGGTCAAATCCGCTGCGGATCCGCAGCAGAATCCGCAACGTGTGCACATACCCTTAAATGGTCTTTATTCCCTGAAAATTTATGAGGAAGGGCAAATACTGGTTTGGGAGAAACCAACTACACATCAGAGGATATTGACTTCACAGCCACTGCCAACATTGGAAAGCAATGGAAGTTTTCATCGAACTAATTAGCCCACCCTGGAAATGATATCGCAATGATTCCTTAGTCAGATCCTGAATCATCTGTGTCAGATTCACCACCTGGTCACAGAACGTGTGAACAGGATCCATACTGACAAATGTGCAGGCCAATTGTAATGTGACTCATCGACAGGCCTTGACTGGATAGTCAAGAGGTCCAAGGTCAAAAGTCATGAGGGTACGTCATAGAGAGGTGGGTGAGACAAGGATGTAGTCAGGTAACATTACGAGATCAGAATTCCAAGAAGTAGTGGATCACGATAAGGGTTACACAAACGAATGATCAAGGCAAATCCATGGTTGAGCAGCAAAAATCAGAATAAAAAACTAGAAGCACAGAGCAAACACACATCTCTTGAGCAAAGCTACAATTGGCAGAAATCTAAGGCAGAGAGCTGGCTAAATAGCCAGGTAATTACTCTGAACAGGAGACACATGGATGAAGCCGCGACACAACCTTTTCCTGATTGGATAGCTAAACTGTTACTCAAGACACTGACAGCTCAGCACGCCCCAGTATGTCAATCACCATACTGACAGCTCAGCACGCGCTTGTCCTATTCTAGACTGGAAGGCAGAACTGTAATTCTTTGCCTCCAGACACAGGAGGAATCGTGACAATAGTAAAGACATTGCTCATATGAGCGATGATCACTTAAATGATAGGTCATATAAACGTTCGATCCTGATCATTGCTCAGTGTGGATATGCCCAGCAATTCCATGACCAATGAAAATCCGGTGGCTGCTACTACTATGCCCGCTATTAAAGATCAATTAATATTCACTGCTCTCAACGCTACTTATTCCTTTAAGTAGCGGGCATATGTGAATACCTGGCAGCTGCAGAAGCCAGCAGCTGTAGCTACTGTGCCCGCTATTAAAAATAAATATTCACTGCTTTCCACTCCCATGGGCGTATAGAGCAGTGAATATTCATTCATTTTTAGCAGTAGTCACCGGAGTTAGCCACAGCATCCGGCTCCTGCCTCTGTGTCCCACTGCCACTCCCCTCACCTCCCCATCCACAGCAGGTATATCCAGGCTATAAGACACACACCAACATTTTCCTCCACATTTATTGGAGGAAAAAAAATGCGTCTTACAGTCCCAAAAATACGGTGCATCATTGGTCACTTTTCTGACCACATTAAAGGACTTTACTGGATGGGAAAAGGGCTAACAGAAATGTAAACATCAATAGAATGTAACTGTTAAATATTAATAATCCGTTAATTTCTTATTACACCCAGTTCTGTAGAATGCTTTAGCTTACATGACATAGGCTATTTTTAAGCTTGGCTCATGGTAGAAAGACAGCTCCATATATGTAGAGACCACGTGCTTTAGGAGACGTATATAATTCATGGCTAACTGTAGAGGTCGCTCTTCTTCCCTCACCATCATGAGAGACAGACACGAAGATGTCGCCTGTGTTGGGCCATGACATGACATAACAGCTGGTATATTACTTGACGGCGATGTGAGAAGCCGAACTGAGACACAGCAGCCATTTGCTATTCAGGATCTCGGAGAGAAGAAGAATACATGTTGCTTTTGCCATGTGGGATCTCAGAGAATGAAGATGGAAAGCTTTTGCTATGAACAATGGACAATATCTCACCTCTTTTTATTCACCTGAATTATTTTGTAATAACCTTTCTTTGATGGAAGAATCCAAATAAACCACTATATTTTTATCTGGTAATTAGTCCTGAGTATTTTACAGGATAAGCATTATTTTACATTGGAGAGCCAGCCAGATCTGAATTTTTGTACTTTTTTGCGGGTTTCCCTCAACTTGCCCACACGGGGGATTGGACTTTGCTAACGTCAAATCATATGTGCAAGTTATCGGGAATTCCACTACTTACAAGAATCACATAGAACCTAGAAGTAAGAATTGCCAGATAGATTGAGAAGTACTACAAGTGCCAAAGTGCCAGACGTGCTGAAGCCAAGAAGGGTGAAGACAAGAGCCCAGCGTTGTCTATCAAAGAAACAAGCTGAGAAATTTCAAGGTAAGAGAAATGGATGTAATTAATTGTCTTGCTAAGCAGAGTAAATTGAAATTTAAGTCTGTAGACAATTCTAATTCAGAAGTTTTATGGTTAAGTTTATATGCCGAGTGTGAACTCGAGAATCAGAGGTTAGATTCTAAGTTTTTCAATAGAGAAAGAGAGAGATTAAAAAATATTCTACAGATGGTAGATATATTTCATAGATCTGTGTCAGAGAAATCCAAAAATGATTGTTGTGATGTTCTCGAGATTGGCTGTAAAGTTAGGGAGATTGACTGTAATCAAGTGTCTGTAGCAGCCATTGAAGGTGACCTTGCAGACGTGGAACAAGATGGAGAAGTAGGAGGAGACTTCAGAACTGACGTAGAGGACGTACAAGGGAAAGACGTACCACTAAAAATAGACGACTCACAGGCCCAAATCCGAAGTAGCGTGAGGAAGGATTTGATAAAGATATGCCAAATAATTCCTGCTTATGACAACAAAATAGATGTTTGTAGAAACTCTGAGATCTTTGAAAGTTGTTCTGAAAAATTTGATTTATCTAACGAGGAGAAGAATCAGTTGTTCAAAATGTGGATCCCTGTAAATTTTGCAAGGAGATTGTCTTTAAAGTTATCTGGTGAAACACATGAGAATTTAACTGATAAAGACAGATTAAAAATTCTCATTTTTTGTTCATCAAATGAAAATCATCCAGATATTGATATTCTTCAAAAATTAAGGATTGGTCGGAAGGAATGTATTTTTACGTTCATGTCCATATATGAACGTTTGTACAAAATGCTGAGTGAGAATGTCAAAACACCGTCCCTCATAAGGAGTTTTGTAAGCAAATTTTGGTTTCTAAATCCTGCATCTCGTGTTATTGCGTCACAAAAAGATTCTTTGTTTGAATGTGCGCAATCCCTTGATTTTGCCAGAAAACACGAGAATCGTGAGAGGAAAGTAAATTGTGCTAATTTTGGGAAGACAGGCAGAGTAAAATCTTATCAGAAGCCTGTATTAGCAAAGCCTTCTAAAATGAGATTTCCCCAAAATCAAATCTACGAAGAAAGAAAAAGAAAATCACATGTTTGTTATAAGCCATATGGAATGATGCAAAAGAACACCGAAAAGACACAAATGGAATTAAGAAAAATGATGAGTTCTGATTTTCTTTCTGTAACAAAGATGGCCGAATTTAACAGACAGAAACAGGTGGTGAGTGACATCATGGCCTGTAAACTGAATACTCTGCTCCAAGAATCTATCAGCTTTAAAATGGCAAGAACCTTTCAGGATATTTTTTGCAGAGAAATAAGTATGGGTGTAGGAATTGGCTAGGAAAAAAGTAATATATATTGTGTAACAGTGTTATACAATTAGTGAGTTATAGAGTATAATCCTGTAGTTTTATGGTTTGTGGATATATACATATTCATACAGTATATATAGAGTGTTTGTAGAAGTAGAAATAGTAGAACTGTATTTTTTAATGAAAATTAAAATCTACATCAGTAATAATATTTAGAATATGAATATGATATTAACCTTATTTTTTATGTTTCCTTAGAATTTTCATTTCAAAGCAGGACTTAATCGAGAAAAATTCTCTTCCAAGGATTTATGCCTTTATTTACACAGGAAGTTGCAATAATTGCATGATTTTATATATCTAACCCTTAAAAGGAAATAACTGATTGCTTTTTAAAAAAAAATGTCTTGTGTGTGTGCTTTTCTGCTGCATGGCTTGAATGACAACCTCAACAGGTGAAAATTTCAACCTTGTTCTAATAATAAGTATACCAGACCAGTATACTATGTCCCTGTTTCATAGGGAAAGAATTTTCAAGGGGGTCTCAACTTTTGCAAACCAATGGAATTTTTTTTTTCCAGGCCTAAATGTCAAGTATAGCTATACAACATATATTTATGTAATGTGGAGGAATATTCAAAGAAATATTAAGAGACTAAATTGAAATAGTTTACAATGCATTGATAATTAGGATAATTTGGGTTAAAACACGTGTATTCATCACACATTCGTATGTGAGGTATTTGGTTTAAAGTTAATATGTGACACAGTCTGAGTGACAGTGACTGAGTGTATGAGCAGCTGCTGAGCGAGTGATGTGATACGTTTGTAAGAGGCCTCAGGATTCTGAATGAGGAAAGGAAAAAAAAACAAAAAAAAAAACCCCAAAGCTTTTATCTTTAGGAGAAATATGCAGATCAGTTAAATTATTAGAATATTAGGATATATAATGAAATATTATCTATACAACATATATTTCTATAGTAATTATTATTTCTTGATTTAGTTAATAGTGGATAAGTGCAAAGTGCAATCGCACATCAAAATGGTTTATGCAAATTAATTTTTCCAAAGGATAATTTTATGATATTCAAATTAATTTTAATGGTTACACATCTTCAGACAAATAATGGTATAAGCAAGTATAATATTTACACAATTTATAAATTAATTATTTTTAATTTTGGTTTTGATAAATGAATTATTTCATGAAACAATATTTTTTGGTATTAAGGGGGAAAATATGTTTTTTATCCTGACTACATCATCACATTTGATTAATACCTCTTCTTCACACATTTTAATAGGAAAAAATATTAATAAGGTACAATGGTATAAGTATTGGGTATAATAACAAGTATTATAAAGAGTCATTTCTTTACACTAAGAGGAATTACATGCAAAGTTGCATGATTTGAATATTTTGATAACACAAGTTTATGACAATTATGAAATAATCCAGATCATGGAAATATTAAGGGTATATGTTACTGAAGACATAACTACTCTGCATCAACATAAAGGCCTTATTCTTATTTTTATTTTTATTCTTATTTTTCATTATTTTTAATTCTTTCACCAATATTTAGTAAAGTAATATCTACTGAGAATATTGCTTCATTAAATATAGCAATTATATGGTTCTATTACTAAGGAAAATGTTTCACTTCTGAGTTATATGCAACAATTCTTTTATTCATTCATTCGCTCACTCATATATTCTTATTTTGGTTCATGGCTATACATTCCTACATATTATTAGTATAATGAATATATTCCTTATTAATAAAGATGATAACACTGGTTACATAAAACACAGTGACACCTATGGGTTGAAAAAGGTAATTACACCTATGACATAAAAATGTTCTATCACATAAAAAAAAATGGATAATAATGTATTATCACTTATTATTGGTTTATTATTTCAAATATTGAAATCCATATATGGTACAAATTCTGATAATAATTATATGGATATTACTGATTGCTATGGTACGCTGTGATATTATAGGATAGAAAATTACCAGATTTGGTATAGAATAGGGAATGAAGACTTCAAGCAAGATACTGAAATTATGTTAATAAAGACTTTTCACATTTCTAAACTTCATTGATTTTTATCAGTTGCAAGAAGAAGAATGCCGCGATCCAGAAGTCCCAGAAGGTAACAAAGCTATGATTACTGAGTAATAGACTGTGTTAATTACAAATGCAGTATCCACCACTGACAGTCACAAGTGCAGTATCCACCACCGACAGTCACAAGTGCAGTATCCACCACCGACAGTCACAAGTGCAGTATCCACCACCGACAGTCACAAGTGCAGTATCCACCACCGACAGTCACAATTAAAGTGTCTAACCTGACAACCAGAGGACGATGATCCTATGATGCTGAGATGAACGGTGTTATCACGTTCTTATCAAGTTCCAGAGGTTTTCAATCACCTGAAAAGCTTCGATGAAAGCTGGTGAACAATGAAGGTAATTGTCAGGAAGCTACAACCCTGACATATGTCCTGTGCATTAGGACAAGGACTGGTTATGGTGCTATGTTTAGCAAGGAAGAGTCATTTTAACCCTTGCTTTGCTGACCAAAGACGTCACACCTGTTCAAAGACCAGTGCCGATGGAGGATTCCAGAATATCCAAGGCGAGCCAATGTAAGCCCAGGTTTTTAAAGGTGACACTGCACAGATATTAAAGCTGCATTTCATCTATAGACTTTGTTTCTTATCAACATTTGAATTTATGGACTTTGATTTGATACACCACACAATTCCTACAACATCTATATGCTATAAGAAAACTGTATTTTTAAAAGAACCAAGAAGAAGACAGAAGACATCAAAATGAAGACCAGATGACATCAGATGATGATGACTGGACCTGAGATGCTTCAATTTAGACTTAGGGAAGTATAATTATACATATTTTATATGAATATTGTTCACGACTTACCATAACATGAATTCACATCAATTATGTCATTGAGTACTTATAACGGTAATCTGATATTATTATTATTATTAATATTAAATTATTTTGTCAAAGAAGAAGAAAAGAAGAAAGAAGATCTTGTTATATTTGAGGGTTCCAATTAATGTCTGTCTCCCTCAAAAGGGGGAATTGTTAAATATTAATAATCCGTTAATTTCTTATTACACCCAGTTCTGTAGAATGCTTTAGCTTACATGACATAGGCTATTTTTAAGCTTGGCTCATGGTAGAAAGACAGCTCCATATATGTAGAGACCACGTGCTTTAGGAGACGTATATAATTCATGGCTAACTGTAGAGGTCGCTCTTCTTCCCTCACCATCATGAGAGACAGACACGAAGATGTCGCCTGTGTTGGGCCATGACATGACATAACAGCTGGTATATTACTTGACGGCGATGTGAGAAGCCGAACTGAGACACAGCAGCCATTTGCTATTCAGGATCTCGGAGAGAAGAAGAATACATGTTGCTTTTGCCATGTGGGATCTCAGAGAATGAAGATGGAAAGCTTTTGCTATGAACAATGGACAATATCTCACCTCTTTTTATTCACCTGAATTATTTTGTAATAACCTTTCTTTGATGGAAGAATCCAAATAAACCACTATATTTTTATCTGGTAATTAGTCCTGAGTATTTTACAGGATAAGCATTATTTTACAGTAACATATTTATTATTATTTTACTGATATAGCACTATTATATTTAGCAGCACTTTACAAACATTATCGGTACTGTCCCGATTGAGGCTCACAATCTAAATTCCCTATCAGGACGTGTTTGGAATATGGGAAAAAAACAAAGACTCCAAAGGAAACCCACGCAAACACAGGGAGAACATACACCATGCACATAGTATCCCACACTAATGAAATTGTTTCCCAAAAACATAATCTTACAATGCTACCATATTTAGGGCTGGACAATTCCCAGAAATTAAGTAGTCAATGTGCCTAAAAAATTGCTGCTTGTACCCAACAATTTTAGCTGTTTTAGTATAATAGTTTTATTGTCTAACTACTAAATAAACTTAAAGGGGTTTTCCGGTCTTATACAAGTCTGCAGTCACTGAATAGGACTGCAGACTTGTAAATCCTGCATGCTGCGAGCATTTTCTGGTCTGTAAGGATTGCCAAGGAGCAGAAGTTGTGTGACCACAAGTATGCAATGTGAATACTCCCGGCCACAATCCGACTAGATGGGTGCAGCCTCGCTCAATGGAAGGCACTATCTAGTTAGAATGTGGTGGGGAGTACACATCACATACTGTACTTGTGGTCACACTACTGCAGTTCCCATCACAAGAGAATCCTCACAGTGTGCAGTGTGGTGATGTAAGGAGTAACAAGTCTGCAGTCATATAGAGTGACTGCAGACTTGTAGCTTGAGACCAGACAACCTCTTTAAATTGTCACCTTAGGTCTCCAACAATTTGTGTAGATATCTATGTAGCCATGTGATAACCTGAAAATGGATCTCTGCCATACTTACTCAAATAACACACCTCAATGACACTGCAGAGCCACAAAAAAAGCAAGTTGCCCATATTAGTGGAAAAAGACAAACTCTGGGAAAGGTTTCCTGCCCTTCATGATGGCATCTGATGCTAAGAGACTTACTTATAAATACATAGGAAATGGGAAGGAGATACATCTGGAGTACAATTTTCTTTAGTGACTGTTTCTCTAAAATCTTGTA
This sequence comes from Dendrobates tinctorius, assembly GCF_039654945.1. Taxonomy (NCBI): domain Eukaryota; kingdom Metazoa; phylum Chordata; class Amphibia; order Anura; family Dendrobatidae; genus Dendrobates; species Dendrobates tinctorius. The sequence goes on along the minus strand of NW_027361775.1, from coordinate 17,981,320 downwards.
ACGCTTGTTTGATAAACTACAGCAAACAACGCTCCTAGAGTCAAAGTGTATATCAAACTTGGGCAATGGAAAATCATCCGTACACAAGATTTACCTAGTGACAGATTTCAATGGAAAAATTAATTGAAGTTATCTGCGTGAGTGCAAGAAACAAAAATGACAGCACGCTACTGATCAGAGACGGCGTACATTGCAGCCCTCCGTGGAGACGGCTAATTCCCCATTGATACCTTGCTGTCAGGCCCTCTCCTGTGCTGCCATCTCTACTGCTAGATCAAATATGACAGGTGCATTACAACACCATTATTATAGCACTGCTACTTCTTTCTTGCTAATCATTTACACTGGTGAAAGAATTGTGTGTTTTTTTTACAATACATTTTAGGAAATAAGAAACAGATTTTCGATTCCACAGAACAGAGAAAATATAAAGCTAATAAAAGCACATTCACTGGGGGAGAATTTCCTAAGATTGATTTTTCATATGCCAGTCTTACAGCACCACTCCAGGATTTTTCTTTTTATTTCAGCACTGGAGTGTTGCCACCAGCGTCGGACTGGAACACCTTGGGCCCACCAGAGAAAATCATTCTTGGGGCCCACTACGTAGCTGCATAGAGTTAAATACCAGACCACCAATTATGCGGTAAAACACGCTAATATCCGGGTATAATATAAGGTTGTACATGTCTTAATTATGTAGCAGGAGTTGGGGTAGCCCCCTCATATAATATAAAGCAGCCCCCTCACATAGTATAATGAAGCCATCTGATAGAATATAATGCAGCCATCTCATAGAATATAATACTGCCCCCCTCATAGGGTATAATACTGCCCCCCACATAGGGTATAATACTGCCCCCCACATAGGGTATAATGCACCCCCTCATAGGGTATAATGCTGCCCTCCTCATAGGGTATAATGCTGCCTCCTCATAGGGTATAATGCTGCCTCCTCATAGGGTATAATGCTGCCTCCTCATAGGGTATAATGCTGCCTCCTCATAGGGTATAATGCTGCCCCCCTCATAGGGTATAATGCTGCCCCCCTCATAGGGTATAATACTGCCCCCCTCATAGGGTATAATACTGCCCCCCTCATAGGGTATAATACTGCCCCCCTCATAGGGTATAATACTGCCCCCCTCATAGGGTATAATGCTGCCCCCCTCATAGGGTATAATGCTGCCCCCTCATAGGGTATAATGCTGCCCCCTCATAGGGTATAATGCTGCCTCCTCATAGGGTATAATGCTGCCCCCCTCATAGGGTATAATGCTATATAGATATAGAGTTAGATATAGATAGAAAGATAGATGTAGAAATAGATAGATATAGAGATAGATATAGAGATAATATCTAGATATAGAGATATGTATAGAGATAGATAGATATAGAGTTAGAAAGATAGATAGATATAGAGAGAGATAGAGATAGACAGAGATAGCTAGATAGATAGATATAAATAATAGAGATAATAGATAGATATAATAGATAGATATAGAGATAGATGGATAGATCAATAGATAGATAGAGAGAGATAGATAGATAATGAGATATAGAGATAGATATAGAGATATAGTGTTAGATAGAAAGATAGATATAGAGATAGATAGATTTAGAGATAGATAGATTTAGAGATAGATAGATTTAGAGATAGATAGATTTAGAGATAGATAGATTTAGAGATAGATAGATTTAGAGATAGATAGATTTAGAGATAGATAGATTTAGAGATAGATAGATTTAGAGATAGATAGATTTAGAGATAGATAGATTTAGAGATAGATAGATTTAGAGATAGATAGATTTAGAGATAGATATGGATATAGAGATAACAGATAGATATAGAGATAGATAGATATAGAGATAGATAGATATAGATAGATATAGAGATAGCTATAGAGAGATAGATATAGATAATAGAGATAGATAATAAATATAGAGATAACAGATAGATATAGAGAGAGTAAGATAGAAATATATAGAGATAGGTAGATATAGATAATAGAGATAGCTAGATAGATAGACATAATAGATAGATAGAAAGATAGATAGAGAGATAGATGTAGAGATAGAAAGATAGATATAGAGATACAGCGATAGATAGATAGAGATAGATATAGAGATAGAAAGAAATATAGATAGATATACAGAGAGATAGATATAGAGATAGAGATAAATAGATAGATAGATAGATAGATAGATAGAGATATAGAGAGAAATAGATATAGAGATAATAGATATATATATAGAGATAGATATAGATATAGAGAGAGATAGATACAGAGAAAAGATATAGAGATAAATAGATAGAGAAAGATAGATAGATAGATATATAGATAAAGATAGATATAGAGATAGAGCGATAGATAGATATACAGAGAGATAGATAGAGATATATAGATAGATAGCTATAGAGAGATAGAGATAGATATAGAGAGAAATATATATAGATATAGAGATAGATAGAGATAGATATATAGATATAGAGATAGATATAGATATAGATATAGAGCGATAGATAGCGAGAGATATAGATATAGAGATAGATAGATACAGAGAAAAGATATAGAGATAGATAACGGATAGATAGATAGGTAGATAGGTATAGAGATAGATAGATATAGATATTAGATAGAGATATATATAGATAAAGATAGATAGATATAGATGGTAGCTAGATAGATAATAAATATAGAAATAATAGATATAGAGATAGACATAATAGATAGATATAGAGATATATATAGAAAGATATAGAGATAGATAGATATAGAGATAGATAGATAGATAGATATAGAGATAGAGCGATAGAGATAGATATAGAAATAGATAGATATAGATAATGGATAGAGATAGATATAGAGATAGATAGATATAGATAATAGATAGAGATAGAAAGATAGATAGATATAAGAGAGATAGAGAGATATATAGAGATATAGACATAGATAGATAGAGAGAAACAGATAGAGAGAGCGAGAGAGATATATAAAAAAAAAAAAAACAAAACACAATACTCACCTCTCCTCCTCGCTCCCACGCTGATTCCGGTAGCCGGCTTCAGTGTCAGGAGCTGCCCCCTCTGCCAGACACACAGCGGGTGCGCGATGTAATGACGTCATCGCGCACTGGCTGTGAGCCAGGAGCAGAGAGGACTGAGGGCGGCGCCGGCCCTGATGCAGAGCGGCTTACTGGGCTGGGGGCGGGGCCCCTGGGGGTGGAGACCTGAAATGATATTCACTGCTTCGCAGTGAATATTCATTTCTCTTTAGCAGCGGGGACAGGGGCTCCTGCCTCCTGACACCCGCTGCTGCTCCGCTGGCAGGGGCCCCCATAGCAGCTGCATAGTGTGCGACACACCACTGGCTGGGGGCCCCTGGAGCAGCGGGGGCCCTAGGCAACTGCTGGCCCTGTATGCCAGCAGGTGCCAGGGCCCACCTGAGAATCCACCGGTTCTCCGGTGGGCCAGTCCGACGCTGGTTGCCACTAACGTAAGCTCCCTGCCCTGTCCTGCAGCTTCTGACTGACCGGAAGTCGGAGGTAACGGTCACAAGCTCTCAGTGTAAGTCTATGAGACCCTTGTTCTGGCCTCGTTCTGTCTCTCATAGACTTACATTGAGTTGTGACTTCTGGATCCCCCCAGCAAACACTGAAGCGATCTGGCAGGTGGCAACCTGCAGAAGATGACCGCAGCGGCGTGAAGAAAGGGTGAAGACGGTGGCTGGTAAGTATGTTACTAGGGTCAGGGAACTTAAGGGGCCTTTACAGATTGCGATATCCCTAAAGCGTCACCGATTTAGTGACGCAGCAGCGATATCGCTATGTGTGATACTTACCTCCGACCGGCTCCCCCGCGTCTGTCGCTGATCGCATGAGATCAAAAGAAGGATCTACGAAATATTAATGTCACTTTTATGTTGAGGTGCCCATACTTTTGCACCGGTCAAATTTTGTTTAAATGCAGATTGCACATTTTCTGTTAGTACAATAAACCTCATTTGAATCCAGAAATATAACTGAGACCATCAGTTATTAGATATATGAAACTGAAATAGCTGTTGCAAATACCAAAATTGTTATAAAGAAAAAAGGTTAACATTAATAGGGGTGCCCAAACTTTAACATATGACTGTATATAAATAATAATAATTATAAGTGCAACGCAAAGGGATGAGGGGAAGGGGGGAGTGGAGACCCCTAGTCAGATCTAAAGTCACCCTGTCTGCTCTAAACATCCCTATATATAGGTTCTGCACCTATCGTTGAGCAGGAACCTAATCCTTGCCTGACCTTTATGGAAGGATGGGGTTGGCACTAGTCGATCCCCACTACTAAGGACAACTGGGAAAGACGAACAAGGGGAGCACTTATCTTGAATAGACTCAGATGCAACACAGATATCGTCCAGCAGCACCAAAGAGAAAGCTAGCCGACTGCTATAGTTCCAAACTTCAACAGGGGGAAATGGAAATATCATCGGCAACTCTCAGCAGCAGGCTGGTAGTCTATAAACACCCTGGTCGAGGTGCGTCAATTAGAGCCAGAGAAAGGTTGCCACTGGGTCAAAAAGTCAGAATGGTTAAGAAGGTGTCTGCAGAGACCTTCTGCAGCTAGATGTAGTGCGACTGTCTGCAGATTCTGACACATCGGTGACAATACCGCCCCTTCTACGAGTGGCCTTCTGACACTCAGGACCAGGCTTCTTGGGATAAGAGGTGTGAAAAGAGCAAGCCAGCCTGGGGGCATTCACCACTGATGCTGAGACCCACAGCCTTTCCTCTGGACCGTAACCCTTTGTTAGGCGTCGGGTTCCTGTTGCTGCACAGTAGGAATCCCGAGCCTTGCATCCGGCAGTCTCCCATTCCTCTTCGGCCGCAGAAGAACCTGCTCAGCAGACTCGTCGATCCCGGCGCTCTGCTCAAACCAGCTCTGTGGGTTTGCTGCTGCTGCCACCTCTGGCCAAGCTATAGCAACGCATGCTGGTCAGCAGCGAGCTACTCCAGGGAATAAGTCCTCCTTTCGGTCCACTGAGCATACCCGTGGGACGATCTCTCATTGGAAATCGGAGGTCACATGCTCAGGTCCTTCTCCAGCTTGGATTGGACCATCAGAAAGGTCAGGAAGGTCCCGGAAGGACGCGGCTATAAAAGGTTTGCATGGCCGCTCGGCCATGCACTAGTATAGACTGCATTATCAGACTATGAGGAGTGAGTGTCGTATGCATGTATGAATGTCTATGGTGAATGACTCATTAAGAAACTCCTACCCTTGGTACGCATGTGTTGTGCAGCCTAGCCTGTTTAGCGCCCAGGCCTAGGTGTAGGTAGGACAGAGTCTGAGAGAGGCATCAGTGTCCACTGTGCACGTGCTCGACACTCCATAGTCAGCGTCTATAGTGGCGTCCGCAGGTGCGACGCTGTGCGCTCAGAAGGTCTAGAGGGACTCTGACCCCTTGTACTTGGGGCAGAGTTCTGTGACCGCTTTCTGTGTGCTCCGTGGCCGGGTTCTGTGAGCTAAACAGGCACCGGCATTTATGTTCTGCGGTAGTGCAGCTCTGTGAGTAAACAGAGTTCGCTTCTGTTCACACTGGGTGACGTTAACCCACGTGTGACCTTTTGTACACCGCTTTATACTTCCGCCATTACTGGGCAGCAGTTTACCACCACTGCACGGTGGACCCCGGGCTGCGAACGCACCTATTATTTTATTATTTGGTGCGTTCCGCTAGCCCTAACACCCTTCCAGTGCACCAAGTATTTTAAGGAATGACGTTGGAGGCGAGAATCTACAATCCTAAAAATCTGAAACTCGAGATTTCCATCAACCATTATTGGGGGCAGCAATAGGGGTGAGGGCTCAAGAGGTTCCACATACTACTTGAGCAAAGACCTATGGAAGACATTGTGGATCTTAAGAGCCTGAGGCAGCTCAAGAAGAAACACTGCTGGATTAATGATGGCGGTTATTTTATAGGGACAAATAAATCTAGGTCCCAACTTCCAGGAAGGAACCCTCAACCTGTTATTCCTGGTAGACAGCCACACAAAGTCATTCACAATCAGGTCTGGACTTGGCAAGTGTTTTCTGTCAGCCATGTTTGCACCTGTCCCAAATAAACTTCAAATTACACAGAACCCCCCACCACACTGAGTGTGACGAAGCAAAACGTTCCTCTTCCAGAACTCCCAAAGCCCCCTCCCCCGCTAAAAGTACCAAACTGCGAGTGGTAACTGCATGCACCAAAGAATGGTGACATGCCAGTAGATTTTTGATACCAAATTCTGCCAGTGGTAAGTAGGATGCCCAATCCTCCTGATTTTCTAAGTCAAAACACCTGAGGTAGGTCTCCAAATTCTGGTTAATGCACTCAATCTGTCCATTCGACTGGGGATGGAAAGGCAGCGGAAAAGGACAACTGCACCCCCAGTCGAGAACAGAACACCCTCCAGAAATTGGAAACAAACCGGGTCCCCCCCTCTGATACCACATCGGAGGGAACCCCGTGAAGCTTCACAATCTCCTTTATGAACACTTCATTAAGAGTCTTGGCATTCAAAAATGCTGGTAATGCGAATAAATGAACCATTTTACTGAACCTATCTTCACAACCACTAAAACCACAGTTTTGCCTGCAGATACAGGTAGTTCAGCAGTAAAATCCATGGACAAGTCTGTCCATGGTCTGTTAGGAATAGATAGTGGAAGAGGGGTACCAGATGCAAACCCTGCCACCAAAAACGACAAGAAAGGAGGTCTACGGTTGTCTTACCACCTGGATGACCAGCAAGCACAGAGTTGTGATGTTCCCTAATTACCGTATTTTTCGGATTATAAGACGTACCCCAAATTTTGAGGAGAATAATTTGAAAAAAACTTTTTTTTTTAATAAAATGGTGGTGCTTCTTATAATCCATGCATCTTATTGCTTACTGGGGGTGGGGGGGTGCTGTTAAGTGGGGTCCCAGGGTCGCTGCGCTGGAGGGAGGCAGGAGTGGGGTGATGCCGCAGGCTGGGATGAGGGGGTGTTCGGATGTGCAGCGCACCGCTGCAGGTGTTCCGTGCTGCAGGTGTTCCGTGCTGTGGGGGCTCTGCCGACATTTTGTGAAAGGCCAGCGTCCCCGCAGTTGCATGGTTTCCTATGCAGTGGACTCCGGGAAGATGGCTGCCGGGGTTGGCGCATGCACAGATGCAGATCTTGGCATCAAGATCTCGGGAGATGAGATCTCAGCACTGTGTACAGCCGCAGCGTCCTATCCCCAGCGGGCAGATGTTACAGCATAGTGGATGGGATTTTATTAAATTCCATCTCCACTATGCGTGCAGGGACACATGCGGATTACCTGTGTAACCGGACATGCGGCACGTCTTTCTAGACCGCAGCATGGCTATTTATCTTGCGGAGACGCTCAGTCTCCGCAAGATAAATATCACTGTCTAATGTATAGGATGCGGTGATTCCGCATGGTTAAGTGAACACATATGTTAACAGGGTTGTTCTTATCAACTGATACCTGGAGCGCTGTTTTCTGTTCTCTCAGACCTTTCTACAGCACTCCGTGTTGGAGTATTTAAAATGGATGGTAATCTGAGGAAGAGCACTGGAAGCTAGAATGGGGGAGCACCGGCAAGATGCTTCATAAGGAGGGCACCAGGTTTGTTCAGGTGTCAAATTTGTACTATAAAGCTAGTTTCGCATGGCGGATCACTTAAAAAAAAATGTTTCAGAATAGGAAAATTGCAAACATTTACTAAAACAGACATGTCAGGTGATGACTGGTACTTTTAGGGTATAGTGGCACTCGCGGGGTGCCTCGGTGGTCCCTTTCGCACCCAGAAGGTGTTAGGGTATGTTCACACGCTGTGGATTTGGCTGCGGATCCGCAGCAGTTTTCCATGCGGTGTACAGTACCATGTAAACCTAGAGAAAACCAAATCCACGGTGAACATGCTGCAGAAAATTCCACGCAGATTTGCTGCAGTTTATTTTCCGCAGCTTGTAAATTTTTTGTGCGAAATCTGCAGTGTTTTTAGGCTATGTGCACACGCTGCGGTTTTTGATGCGGATCTACAGCAGTTCTGCAGACATTGTATAGTACAATGTAAATCTATGTGATTTACAATCTGCTGTGCACATGCTGCGGACTTTTAACTGCAGAAAAGCTGCGGTTTTGAATCCGCAGAAAGAAATGACATGTCACTTCTTTTCTGGGATTCTGCTGCGGTTTACCATCTCCTCCATTGTAGAGGTGATAAACCGCAGGGCAAAACAGCAGGACAATCCCGCAGTGTGTGCACATACCCTTACAGGAATCCGCAGGGGTAAAAAACGCAGGTGAAATCCGCACAACATCTGCAGAAAATCTGCACTAAATCGGCAGGTAAAACGCAGGTCATTTTACCTGCGGATTTAGCAAAATCTGCACAGAAAAATCTGTAGCAGAATCCGCAATGTGTGCACATACCCTTAGGGATGAGGACAAACGACAAGAAAAACTGTGATTGCGGGTCTGAAAGAAAAGTCACATCGTAACTCAGGGGTATGCAGAATTCGGTACGTACAGGGGCACAGCCGGGTTACAACTTACATTGCCCCTATAAGTGTAATATATATATATATATATATATATATATATATATATATATATATAGTGTGTGTGTGTATATATATATACAGTCATATGTAAAAGATTGGGCACCCCTATTAATGTTAACCTTTTTTCTTAATAGTAATTTTGGTTTTTGCAACAGGTATTTCAGTTTCATATATCTAATAACCGATGGACTCAGTTATATTTCTGGATTCAAATGAGGTTT
>NW_027361775.1:17175000-17355000 GCF_039654945.1 Dendrobates tinctorius | reverse complement strand
CCTTAACCCTAACCCTAACCCTGACCCTAACCCTAACCATACTTAACCCTAACCCTGACCCTAACCCTTAACCAAACCATACTTAACCTTAACCCTAACCCTAACCCTGACCCTAACCCTTAACCAAACCATACTTAACCCTAACCCTGACCCTAACCCTGACCCTAACCCTAACCCTAACCCTGACCCTAACCCTTAACCAAACCATACTTAACCCTAACCCTGACCCTAACCCTAACCCTAAACCCCCTTAACTAACCCTAACTTTACCCAAACCCCTAAATTCCATTGTCTAAACTAATGGTAAAAAAAAAAACGCATGTGCAAAAAAACGCATACATAAGCATGCCAATGCGCACATATGCTCACCATAGACTTATAATGGGTGTCTTGCTGTAAAAAAACGCATTGCGCGCGCATGCGTTTTTTTGAGGCAAATCGGACGCACAAAAAATGCAACAAGTTGCATTTTGTGCGCCCGAGCGCATACCGCAAAAAAACGCATGCGCGGTAAAACGCGTACAAACGCATGTGTATGCGCACATAAGCGCATCCCATGCAAAGTATAGGGAAAAAAACGCATGCGCTATTTAGCGCTAAATTACCGCGAAAAAAAACGCAAATGTGAAACCAGCCTATGTCACACAAAATACTTAATATGTAACATTTTCCACATGTCTACTTTACAACAGCACAAATTTGGAGCCAAAATTTTCTTTTGTTAGGAAGTTATGTAGGTTAAAATTTGACTAGTGATTTCTCATTTTTACACCATTTTTTTTAGGGACCACATCACATTTGAAGTCACTTTCAGGGGTCTATATGATAGAAAATACTCAAAAGTAACACCATTCCAAAAACTGCACCCCTCAAGGTACTCAAAACCACATTCAAGAAGTTTATTAACCCTTCTGTTGCTTCACAGGTATTTTTGGAATGTTTAAAAAAAGAACATTTTGTCATGGTCTGCTGTGTTTCTGGGATTAGGTGGTTTTAGGGTTAACCTGTGCAGGCTGATCGCTTCTATAGCATGCAGATCTGCATGCTATAGAAGCTGTCAGCGCTGCAGCTTCAATACACTGACCTGATAATAATAATATAATAAATTTTATTTCTATAGCACCGACATATTCCGCAGCACTTTACATTTCAGAGGGGGCATGTACAGACGATAGACATTACAGCATAACAATAATCACATAGATCATAACAGATACCAAGAGGAATGAGGGCCCTGCTCGCAAGCTTACAATCTATGAGGAAAAAGGTAGACACGAAAGGTGGGTGGTAACAATTGCCCTGATTGTATGGACCAACCATAATGTTAAGTGTGTTACAGTACAGACACAGAGGGCTAATGGATGCATAAAGCATGTGGGAACATGATGTGGGGAACCTGGTTATGGTAAAACTTTTGGCTGTGCCACACAGGGATAGATTAGGTTAATGTGTTGAGGTGGTAGGCCAGTCCGAATAAATGAGTTTTCAGGGCACGCTTAAAATTGTGGGGATTGGGGACTAATCGTATTGACATGGGAAGTGTATTCCAAAGAATTGGCGCAGCACGTGTAAAGTCTTGGAGGTGGGAGTGGGAGGTTCTGATTATTGAGGATGCTAACCTCAGGTCATCAGCAGAATGGAGGGTGCGGGTAGGGTGGTATACTGAAACAAGGGAGGAGATGTAGGGTGGTGCTGAGCCATGGAGGGCTTTGTGGGTGAGGGTAATAAGTTTATAGTGAATTCTGAAGTGAATGGGTAGCCTGTGTAATGACTGGCATAAGGTAGAGGCATCGGTGTAACGATTGGTGAGGAGTATGATCCTGGCTGCAGCATTCAAGACAGATTGGAGAGGGGAGGGTTTGGTAAGAGGGAGACCGATTAGAAGAGAGTTAAAATAGTCGAGATGAGAATGAATAAGAGAAACCGTAAGAGTTTTTGCGGAGTCAAAAGTAAGGAAAGATTGAATTCTAGAAATGTTTTTGAGGTGCAGATAACAAGAGCAAGCCAGTGATCGAATGTGGGGGGCAAAGGAAAGCTCGGAGTCAAGTATGACCCCAAGACAGCGGGCATGTTGCTGAGGAGTAGTAGTGGAACCACACATGGAAATGGCAATGTCGGGTATAGGTACATTAGTAGAGGGAGGAAACACAAGGAGTTCAGTCTTTGACAGGTTCAGTTTCAGATATAGTGAGGACATGATGTTAGATACAGTTTTTAGACAATCGCTGGTGTTTTCTAGAAAGGCAGGCGTGATGTCAGGAGAAGAAGCGTATAATTGGGTGTCATCAGCATAGAGATGGTACTGGAAACCAAATCTACTGATTGTTTGACCAGTAGGGGCAGTGTACAAAGAGAAGAGGAGGGGGCCTAGCACTAATCCTTGAGGAACCCCAACAGTAAGGGGAAGATGAGAGGAGGACGAACCAGCAAAAGATACAGTAAAGGAGCTGTCAGAGAGATAGGAGGAGAACCAGGAGAGAATGGTGTCCTTGAGGCCAATGGAACGGAGCATAGTGAGGAGGAGCTGATGATCCACAGTGTCGAATGCTGCAGAGAAATCCAAGAGAATTAGCATGGAGTAATGATCATTTGATTTAGCTGTTAGTAGATCATTAGAGACTTTAGTGAGGGCAGTTTCAGTAGAGTGTAAAGAGCGGAAACCGGATTGGAGAGGGTTGTGAAGAGAGTTATCAAAGAGATAGCGGATAAGGCTGGAGTGGACCAGGCGTTCCAGGAGTTTAGAGATGAAGGGAAGATTAGAAAAAAGGTCTGTAGTTAGCGGCACAATTTTGGTCGAGGGATGGTTTTTTAAGTAGTGATTGTATGATGGCATGCTTAAATGAGGAGGGAAAGATACCAGAAGAGAGAGAGAGAGGTTAAATATTTTAGTTAGGTGAGGGGTGACAGCGGGGAAAGGGACTGGAGGAGATGTGACGGAAATGGGTCACTGGTGCAAGTGATTGGGCGAGAAGATGCAAGGAGCTTGCTTACTTCTGTGACTGGTTCAAAATCAGAGAGTGAGCTAGATACAGTGGGGGAGGGAGGACATTGCATGGTATGAGGTGATTGGGAGATAATTTCCTGTCGGATCTGGTCAATTTTTTCTTTGAAGTAATTGGCCAGATCGTCAGCTTGAAGCTTCGTGGTTGGGGCCTGTACTCTTGGGTTGAGTAGAGAATGAAAAGTGTCAAAGAGACGTTTAGGGTTATTGGACAGTGAGGTGATGAGGGTGTTGAAATAGGTTTGTTTTGAGAGGTGAAGGGCAGTGTTGTATGTTCTAAGCATAAACTTATAATGGATGAAATTTTTCGTGGATATTGGATTTTCTCCACAGACGTTCGGCGCACCTGGAGCACCGCTGCAGGAAACGTGTTTGTAGGGTGTGCCAGGGTTGTCGCCATCTGTGTTGTGGTGTTCTATTTATAGGAGGTGCAAATTCATCCATGGCACTTTGAAGTGTTTCATTGTAATGCTTCAATGCAGAATCAGGACATGAGAGGGAGGAGCTAGGGGCCAATGAAGACTGTAAGTTCTTCATAAGTTTCTGGGTGTTAATGGCCTGTATGTTTCTATAAGTATGGACAGTGGGGGTGACCTGAGCGGCCTGGCAGTTCTTTGTAAAGAATGAAAGAAGATTATGGTCAGAGAGCGGGAGAGGAGAGTTTGCAAAATCATCCACTGCACAAAGCCGAGAGAAGACCAAGTCGAGGTAGTTTCCGTCTTCATGCGTTGGAGAATTAGTAAGCTGTGAAAGGCCAAACGAGGAGGTTAGAGATAAAAGGTGAGTAGCAGATGGGGAGAGGGGAAGAGCAATGGGGATGTTGAAATCGCCCATGATGAGGGTAGGGATGTCACAAGAGAGAAAATGTGGAAGCCAAGTGGCAAAATGATCCAGGAACTGATGGGAGGGGCCGGGAGGACGATACACCACCGCCACTCACATGGAGAAGTGGGTGTAGAGTCTGACGGCATAGACCTCAAAAGAAGGGAAGACAAGTGAGGGTAGTTGAGGGATCACCTGAAAGGTACATTTTGGTGATAGGAGCAGACCAACACCTTCACCTGCTCTATTATCTGATCTTGGGGTATGAGAGAAGTGTAGTCCACCATGTGAAAGAGCAGCAGCAGCGGTAGTGTCTGACTGCTGGATCCAGTTTTCAGTAAGAGCCAGAAGGTTAAGAGAATTAGAAAGGAAAAAGTCATGAATGAAGCAAAGTTTGTTACACACTGAGCGAGAATTCCAAAGGGCACAATTAAGAGAGACAGATAGCATGCAGGGAATATTAATAAGATTAGAGGGGTTTCTGAGTGTAGCAGTTGGGGGGTTTGACTTTCTATAACATGGGGGAGCAATGTCTCCTGCGACTAGGAGGAGGATAGAAAGTGAGCAGATAGTTAAGTGATTTGTGAGAGCGTCTCTGATGTTGAATGGTGGGACTGAATGGATCTGTGCAATTTAGCAATGTGAAAAGAGCATGAGTGCTATACATAGGAGAGGAAAGGAGTGAGGGGCCAATATGGATGGAGTGTAGAGAGTTAATGCCAGGGCGGTGGATGTGTGTGAATGCAGCGGCCAGGATACAAATTATACAAATGCATATGGTATATATTTGTTGTAATCCAAATGTACAGGGAGTAGATGTATTTAAATGTCTACCTGTCTCCTGCCCTGTCTAACAGCCATGTTATAACTGCCTCATACTTTGATTAAATGTACTTCGATTAAATGTGCATAAATGCCCCCTGCATAAATGCCTTCCCCAAGCTATGTCTGAATATATAGGAGGCTAAGGCTTAGATCTCGGTTTTTTTTGCTCTCTCTCTTCTCGTTAATCAATCAAACTAAATTGAGACAGCAGGACCCAATAAATGTTGTGATCAGATAAACAAATGTCCAGCACTACATGGATCATAAAGCACTTTGAAAAGTTTCTTGACCTCACAACATAAGGGGACAAGCAGAGTAAGTTGAAATAACTATATACCACATATAAGCTTGCATAGTTGAAAACACATATATAGCATTCAGGATTAACTGCTTGCTGACATTGAATGGAGTGGAGACACACAGGAGTTGATTCAGAGCAGAGATTGAAAGAGCTGGTTACCAGATATAAGCTTGAATAGTTGAAAACACATATATAGCATTCAGGATTAACTGCTTGCTGACATTAAATGGAGTGGAGACACACAGGAGTTGATTCAGAGCATGACAGGAAACCTCATGCCTGGAGACCCAGATGTCATCATGACAACATCGGGTCTCCATGGCAGCGATTGGGACCCCACGTCATGCCGCGGGGACTCCATTCCAAAGGCTGCTCCTGGAACGCTGCAATCATGTTTGATCACAGTGTTCCGGGGGTTAAAATGCCGGGAGCGGTCTGTGACAGCTCCTGGCACTTAGAGCCAGGTGTCAGCTGGCTGTGATCTGCCACACTCACCCCTTGAGCGCGGCTGATCTCATATGACGTACTACTCCGTCCATGGGAATGAAGTCCCAGGTCAAATGGACGGAATAGTACGTCTAATGGCAGAAAGGGGTTAATATGATCCTTCAAAATATAATTTGCTTGTTTATGTTGTATGTAAGTTGTATTGTAATTGTCAAATTATTGCTTTACCTTGTTTGTTTTTTATGTGGAGGAGAGAAATTTCTAGCCATGTAAAAAAAATAGTCATAACCATTGACTTTGAAAGACCTTGACCAATGGAAAATTCCAGTTGCTGAGTCTGCAACAGCACTATGCTGACAGATTTGTAGTTTTATATTACTTTTGTATATATTGGTCTGACAATCACTACAGCCCTGCCTGGTCTCTTAGCTTCTGTGTTAAGTAAGATTTACATTCAAGAAAAGGCAACACTCATCAATATTCTTTTTTCCCTCGCCAGCTAAGCTATGCTAAAGGTCCCAATAGGATAAAAATAGGATTGATTGTATTATAAACTGACCTAAGTGGAAACTAAACTATAAAACAACATTATGGGCTCAAAGAGTATGGCACTACCTCACTTTAAAGTGCTTCAAACAGCAAAAACTTTCCTCTACCAAATGAGTAGAAAAAATAAAGGAGTAATATACATCAGCGTTATATATTCCACCCTACTTAACCCATTTCCCATCAAGTTATTTTTCATTTTCATGCTTTCATTCCATCCCTTTCTTATGCAACCTTTTTATTTTCCTATCTACACTAACATATGAGGACTTTTTTTGTACTGAAGAATGGGAAAAAAATTCTAAAGGGGTTGTAATGGTGAAAAAAAAATATTTGCCACAAATTTTTTTGGGCTTCGTTCTTACAGAATTTAACAAGTGTTAAAAATGACCTGGCAACATGATTCTTAAGGTTAGTAGGATTGCAGCAATATATGCAGTATGTTTATTTGTTTTACATTTTAGTGGTTTAACCCCTTCATGACCAAGCCTATTTTGACCTTAATGACCAGGCCATTTTTTGCAATTGTGACCAGTGTCCCTTTATGAGGTAATAACTCAGGAACGCTTCAACGGATCCTAGCAATTCTGAGAATGTTTTTTCGTGACATATTGGGCTTCATGTTAGTAGTAAATTTAGGTCGATAATTTTTGTGTTTATTTGTGAAAAAATCAGAAATTTGGTGAAAATTTAGAAAATTTTGCAATTTTCAAATTTTGAATTTTTATTCTGTTAAATTAGAGAGTTATGTGACACAAAATAGTTACTAAATAACATTTCCCACATGTCTACTTTACATCAGCACAATTTTGGAAACAAAATATTTTTTTGTTAGGAAGTTATAAGGGATAAAAGTTGACCAGCGATTTCTCATTTTTACAGTAAAATTTACAAAACCTTTTTTTTAGGGACCACCTCACATTTGAAGTCACTTTGAGGGGTCTATATGGCAGAAAATACCCAAAAGTGACACCATTCTAAAAACCCCTCAAGCTACTCAAAACTACATTCAAGAAGATTATTAACCCTTCAGGTGTTTCACAGGAACAAAAGCAACGTGGAAAGAAAAAATGGACATTTTAATTTTTCCAACAAAAATTTTCTTTTAGCATCAATTTTTTCATTTTCACATGGGCAACAGGATAAAATGGATCCTAAAATTTGTTGGGCAATTTCTCCTGAGTACACCGATACCTCATATGTGGTCATAAACCACTGTTTGGGCGCACAGCAGGGCTCAGAAGGGAAGGAGCGCCATTTGACTTTTTGAATGGAAAATATGCTGGAATATTTAGCGGTTGCCATGTCACGTTTGGAGAGCCCCTGTGTGCATAAACATTAGAGCTCTTCCACAAGTGACCCCATTTTAGAAACTAGATCCCCCAAGGAACTTATCTAGGTGGATAGTGATCACTTTGAACCCCCAGGTACTTCACAAATTTATCTGTTAAAAAAAAAATAGAACTTTTTTCTCAAAAATTTTCTTTTAGCCTCAGTTTTTTTCATTTTCACAAGGGCAACAGGATAAAATGGATCCTAAAATTTGTTGAGCAATTTCTCCTGAGTACACCGATACCTCATATGTGGTCATAAACCACTGTTTGAGCGCACGGCAGGGTCCGGAAGGGAAGGAGCACCATTTGACTTTTTGAATGGAAAATTAGCTTCAATCGTTATCGGACACCATGTCGCGTTTGGAGAGCCCCTGTGCACCTAAATGTTGGAGCTCCCCCACAAGTGACCCCATTTTGGAAACTAGACCCCCTAAGGAACTTATCTAGATGTGTAGTGAGCACTTTGAACCCCCAAGTGCTTTCACAAAAGTTTATAACACAGAGCAGTGAAAATAAAAAATATTTTTTTTCCTCAAAAATGATTTTTAGCACAATATTTTTAATTTTCACTAGGCTAACAGGAGAAATAGGACCACAAAAGTTGTTGTCCAGTTTGTTCTGAGTACGCTGATACCCCATATATGGGGGGAACCACTGTTTGGGCACACGGCAGGGCTCCGAAGGGAAGGAGCGCCATTTGATTTTTTGAAATGCAAATTACTTCTAATCGTTAGCGGACACCATGTCGTGTTTGGAGAGCCCCTGTGTGCCTAAACATTGGAGCTCCCCCACAAATGACCCCATTTTGGAAATTAGACCCCCTAAGGAACTTATCTAGATGCATAGTGAGCACTTTGAACCCCCAAGTGCTTCACAAAAGTTTATAACGCAGAGCCGTGAAAATAAAAAATATTTTTTTTTCCTCAAAAAATTATTTTTTAGTGCGCAATTTTTTTATTTTCACAAGGGTACCAGGATAAATTAGACCCCAAAAGTTGTTGTCCAGTTTGTCCTGAGTATGCTGGTACCCCATATGTGGGTGGGGACCACTGTTTGGGTACACGTCGGCGCTCGGAAGGGAAGTAGTGACATTATGAAATGCTGACTTTGATGGAATGGTCTGCGGGCATCATGTTACAATTGCAGAGCCCCTGATGTACCTAAACTGTGGAACCCCCCCACAAGTGACCACATTTTGTAAACTAGACCCCCCAAGGAACTTATCTAGATGTGTGGTGAGCACCTTGAACCCCAAAGCGCTTCACAGAAGTTTATAACGCAGAGCCGTGAAAATAAAAAATTATTTTTTCCTCAAAAAAAATGATTTTTAGCCAGCAATTTTTTTTTCACAAGGGTAGCAGGATAAATTGGACCCCAAAAGTTGTTGCCCAGTTTGTCCTGAGTATGCTGGTACTCCATATGTGGGTGGGGACCACGGTTTGGGTACACGTCGGGGATCGGAAGGGAAGTAGTGACATTATGAAATGCTGACTTTGATGGAATGGTCTGCGGGCATCATGTTACATTTGCAGAGCCCCTGATGTACCTAAACTGTGGAACCCCCCCACAAGTGACCCCATTTTGGAAACTAGACCCCCCAAGGAACTTATCTAGATGTGTGGTGAGCACCTTGAACCCCCCAAGCGCTTCACAGAAGTTTATAACGCAGAGCCGTGAAAATAAAAAATAATTTTTTCCTCAAAAAAATGATTTTCAGCCAGCAATTTTTTATTTTCACAAGGGTAGCAGGATAAATTGGACCCCAAAAGTTGTTGTACAGTTTGTCCTGAGTACGCTGGTGCCCCATATATGGGGGGAACCATTGTTTGGGCACACATAAGGGCTCGGAATGGAAGTATTGATGTTTTGAAATGCAGACTTTGATGGAATGGTCTGCGGTTGTCGTTACGTTTGCAGAGCCCCTGATGTGCCTAAACAATAGAAACCCCCCACCAAGTGACCCCATTTTGGAAACTAGACCTCCCAAGGAACTTCTCTAGATGCCTGGTGAGCACTTTGAACCCCAAGTGCTTCACAGAAGTTTATAACGCAGAGACGTGAAAATAAAAATAAAAAATTTCCACAAAAATATTTTTTTAGCCCCCAATTTTTTATTTTCCCAAGGGTACCAGGAGAAATTAGACCCCCAAAGTTGTGCAATTTTTCCTGATTACGCTGATACCCCATATGTTGGGGTAAACCACTGTTTGGGCACACGTCGGGGCTTGGAAGGGAGGGAGCACCATTTAACTTTTTGAACGCAAAATTGGCTGGAATCAATGGTTGCACCATGTCGCGTTTGGAGACCCCCTGATGTGCCTAAACAGTGGAAACCCCACAATTCTAACTTCAACCTTAACCCCAACACACCCCTAACCACAGCCCTAACCCCAACACATCCCTAACCCTAATCCCAACCCTAACCATAACCCTAACCCCAACACACCCCTAACCCTAATCCCAACCCTAACCATAACCCTAACCACAAGCCTAACCCTAATTCCAACCCCAACCCTAATTCCAACCCTAACCCTAATTCTAACCCTAATTCCAACCCTAACCCTAATTTAAACCCTAACCCTATTTCCAACCCTAACCCTCTTTCCAACCCTAACCCTCTTTCCAACCCTAACCCTCTTTCCAATCCTAACCCTAACCCTCTTTCCAACCCTAACCCTCTTTCCAACCCTAACCCTCTTTCCAACCCTAACCCTAATGGAAAAATAAAAATATTTTTTTTATTTTATTAGTTGATCCTGCCTATGGGTGTGATAACCGAGGGTTTATTTACTTTTCATTCTATTTTGATCACTGAGAGTTTATCACAGTGATCAAAATGAATGAATGAAAATTGCAGCCGGCGGGCGCACTGCGCATGTGCCCACCATTTTGCAATATGGCGACGCCCATGGTCCGGGACCGCGGGACACCGGGAGCCATAACAGCACTCAGTGAGTACCGGGGGGTGGGAGGAGGGGCGATTGGAAGCCAAGGGGAGATAATGACAGCGGCGGCACATCGCCGCTGTCATTCAGTGGTGGGGGGCAGATCGCCCCCGTTAATGGGTGGGGGGTTGGATCGCTGTCACCGGCCATGTCCGATCCTTCAGCAGTGTTGGACATGGCTGGATTGTAATATTTCATCAATTTTCATTGATGAAATATTACTATCGCTCTGATTGGCTGTTTCACTTTTAACAGCCAATCAGAACGATCGTATTCACGTGGGGGTGAAGCCACGCCCCCTATGGTGAAGAACAAAGCCCCCTGTATCTGCGGGTCGGGTGACCTTTCAGTGACCTAGGTCACCCGACCCGCAGGGGGGCTTTAAAGTTATGACGCCACATAGGCGTCACTGGTCAGATTGGCACAGTTTTCACGATGCCTATGTGGCGTCATTGGTCGTGAAGGGGTTAAAGGAAATTCAGAATTTTGTAAAATTGTGTTGTCATTTTCTGAGACCCATCATTTTTTTATTTTTCTGTCTATGGAGCTCTACGGGTACTTGTTTGGATTTTTTTTGCATGGTGTAGCGGTAGTTTTTCTTGTTTTTATTTAGTGGTAGATAAGACACTTTGACACTCTACCACTGAATACAACACTCTATTGTTCTGACAGATACAGCCCAGAACAGCACGTAGCAGCCCGGCTACTGCCTAATTTAAACCCCTGTTAGCCATAGTCTTGTGTCTGGTGTAAACAGCACAGAGGCCCTTTTATAGTGATTGGTAGCTATTTCCAATGGGTAGATAATTAATGTCCCTGGAAGGAATTCCTCTTTAAAGACAGTACTATACACCCCAACGAATAATCAATATATTGGGGAAGATTAGGCAAGCATAGAAATTTTTTTATCGCATTATTAGTTAGCCAGATACCATGCCACCTACAGGTCTATCATTCAGCTTATATCTGTACATGACACATGCACCTATGTTGGCAGCGGATTATTCAAGATACTCTTCAAGCGTGTGACAACAGAGCTTATTTATTCAGGAACAATCTGGAACAATACAAGCTTAATAGATCAGGATTCAGAATAAATGATTTGTGTGTCTTTATCTGTGCAGCATCTACAGCAGGCTACTTCTCTCATACACAGACACAGGAAAAACAGGAAATACAGTCACATGCTCTCCCTGTGTGAGGCTCTGGGAGTTTTTTTTTGTTCTAACTTTATGAACAGCATACAAGTCTAGCAACTAAACATTCATAGACAAGAATGGAGTTGTTAAACCAAACATATTCCAACAACATATTATTTTACAGAGAAAATTTAGGCGACTTTAACCAACTAAGAAATATATAACTCATAAATTCAGCCAAAAAGATGGAAAAGTTGTAAATTTCTATAGTTCTAGTGAGAAAATAACCTCAATATACAGGGTTAATACCCTTGAAAGTGTCAATGAAGGAAACATATAACTTTATTGTTTCTTTGTCCTGCTAGTCAGTGGCATTGTATTTGGTCCATGTGGAGTTATTTTTTCTTATATTTTTTCTTTATACTTTACCTTTTAATTACTGATCCAATATATACAATCAATTTAAAGTTTTATTTTGAAGAGGACCTATCACAAGATTTTGGTATTGTTTAAACTGATCTCTTCCTCCAATTAGTGCTGCTCCACTGATTCGGGAACAGTTTTCTTTTTCTTCTGTGCCTCTTTGTTCCAAATTTATACCCTCTGCTAGTAAAGGAGCAAATCTTCCCTCCCTTCAACCAACTTGGCGTATGCCATAGAATTTCTCAGTGGACATTTAATTTTTCTCCTCTGATGCTGGTGAATCAAAACATGGCAGTGCCCATTGAGTTCTGTGGTACACACCCAGTTGGTTAAAGGGAACATTTGCACCTTTATTACCAGGAGGTATAACTTTGGAATAGAGAGACACGGAAAAAAAAGAAAAACTGTTACAGAATCAGTGTAAGAAATACAATTGGAGAAGGGTCTTCATTTTGATTTAAAAAAATTCAGCGAAAGGTCCTCCTAGTAGAGGCATCTCAATAATATATTTTTTGTTATGATTAGGTCACCGCAGAGGATAGCCAGGGAATAAGCTAGGCAACCAGAAAACCAGAAAGGTTGGTAACTAGCAGATTGCAGACCCCTAAAACTAATAACACAACTAGAATTAGCCGTGGGACATACCTACGATGCCCTAGACACCTCGGCACAGCCAAAGAGTTAACTAAGCCTAAAGCAAGAAAGGGGAAAGCTAAACTGCCCCAGAGTAGAACCCTAGAGGAATAGATAGCCCCCAAACATATATTGCCAGTGAGACAATATGAGGCACAAACACAGGCAGAAAATAGAGTAAGCAAATGATGGGGCCCAATCTGTCTAGATAGAACAGGACAGGAAAGGATACTGTATGCAATCACACAAAAAACCCTAAGAAAAATCCAACACGTCTGACATGCAAAAACACTGAGGCCACACGACCTCTCCCCCACTAGATCAGCATTCTGGTGTGAACTGGAAGCAAAGCAAAAGATACTGATATAACAGGGGACTAGCAATACTGAACAGACTGACATAAGCTGTGGCATATGGAACGGGGTCCAGCACTGGTCCCAGCAGGGAACAATGCTGAACCCACACAGCAAAGAAGAAAGCAGAGAAAGGCAAAAACTGGATCAAATGCAAAAAGATTCCAGCAAACAAATAACCTAACTGAATGATGCAGGACCAAGCAGGGGGCAAGCGGACTTCAAAATGCACAGAAAGAAAACTAAATCACCAGCAACAACTGAAGGAAGCTTGCTGACTTAAATATTCCCAGTCTGTAACACCTGACTTCCAAACATCACCTTCAGGTGATTGACTTCTGTCAACCCGACCAGCTCCATTACCTGCAGCAACCACCAGAGGGAGCCCAAACTCAGAAGAAGTCAGGTCTAAAGTGTTCACAGCAATTTTTATTAATAAAAGGTCATTTTTATTATATTTCAAATTAAGAGAAGGATTAAAAGAGTAAATATCAGAAAGTTACAATGAGTTGACACAGAATAACCAAAAATGGCTAATTTTCAATCCCTAAAATGTCTCTCCTCAAAATAGCAGCACACTCAGTGTTAGAAAAGGGGCAGAAGGGGAGCAGGAGATTGAGAAGAGAGGGAGAAGGAAAAACAGGGGTTAATAGACAATAATAATATAAAAGTGGTAATCTCAAATCAATACTATCTTATCAACAAGGCATATCAATGCCTGCCTAAGAAAAAAAAAGACATACAGGTGAAAAGTAATGAGGTACAAGCATTCCCACCACACCTGGCGCTTATTTTTTGTACCCTCAACTGCTAACACTCACTTGTCAGTTTATTCATACACTTATTGGAGGAATAACAGAGGAACAACATAATGTCATGTTCTAATAAAACATGCTCCAGATTTGTTATTATATACGGGATACGGCTATTTACTAAAGCAGAAGTGAGGAATGGGAAAGTTGCTCCTTAAGGGCAAACGGTATCAATTCGAGTGACAGTCTTGAAGCTGCCTTCCAGCAGCGGTTTACCAGCAAAGCAGTCTGTTTCGCTGAACACTGTTATAAATTTTTAGACTTTTCATAATTGACCATGACAGTCTTGTTACTTCGCTGGCATTCCCAGCTTTTTATTGAAAGGAGGAGGAATATGCTTATAAATTTTAACCTGTCTGCCTGCCTTCATGTGGTAGCAATAAAATGCTTCTAATAGTTTAACAAACTGGGATACATAGAAACTTGAGCTAAAAACTTGCTTAGTGGCAAATTAGGTGCAAGCAGAGCCGTCATTAAGTGAATGGCTAGAAAAATTGCTGATACGACATCATGTTCAGAGCCAATGAGTTCCTCTAAGGTTTTGAGCTTTCTCCCCTTGAGAAGCCCATAAGTCAATATTCGGTGCTGCCCTTATTGAGGAATAATAATGTGTTCTCTGGGCCGCAATTTAATTGATTCACAATGTATTCAATGATAGTGAAGCTGATTACACTAGTACTTTATTCTGTTGATTAGTTGGACAGTTTCTAAAAACCTACAATGACCATTTAAGCAATAAATGCAAATACATAAACCAGACAGTATATATACAGTATATGTAAGTATATATGTACAGTATATACAGTGTGTATGTATATATATATATATATATATATATATATATATACAGTTTTGTGCAAATTAATTGGGACAAAGCAAAAAAACACATATTTTTGAATATTTAATAATAAAATGTTATAATGCACTGTTACATACTAATTTTAGTAAGAAATGTGTCCTCCTTTAGCAGATATGAGATTTTCAATGCGTTTTGGCATTGATTCTACCAAGTTTTTGCATAAATTCTTCAATTCTTCATCATGGAACCACACTTGTATGGCACTGTTTATCATGCGTTCTTTGGTTGTACAGTCCATTTTGCCAAGACGTCTCTTCACAATGCTCCACAAATTTTCTATAGGATTTAAGTCTGGTGAACTTTTACTTTATTTTCTTCCAGGAATTCCTTCACACACTTGGAATTGTGGCATGGAGCTAAATCTTGTTGGAATGTCCCTTCAAATTTATGCATGAATGGCACAATGAAACGTTTTTAAATTACTATATATTTGGAAAAATATTCAGGATTGAGAGTCCTCAGTAGTTGATACCTTTTAATGGCTAACTGAAAAGATGGTAATACATTGCAAGCTTTCGAGACTACTCAGGTCTCTTCATCAGGCTAGACTAATACAAAATCTGAAGTCACATATTTATGCACAATACAGCCTATATATTTGGATGAAATCATCATACCATCAACAGGAAATAAGCTCCCTGTACCATCAGCTGTAAAAAAGCCCCAATACATCTGTTTTTGAGGGTGTTTTATAGTTTGTTGAATATGATCAGCTCACAATGGTTCATTTTTGCTTCTTCTAACAACACTTGCTCTGTACCCTTGAACAAAAAGATTGGTTTCATCACTGAAAATTACCTTTTTCCACTGGCTAGTGTCCAAGATTTGTATTTTTTTGCCCATGAGAGTCGTTTTGCCTTCATTGGAGATGTCAGAAGTTGTTTCTTTACTGGCTTTGTTGCCCTCCGACCAACTTCCAGAAGCCTGCGCAGTACAGTTGAATCGCTAATATCAATACCTGCAGCGAACAAGTCTCTTTGGAGGTCTTTACTTATTTTTATTGCATTAATTTTACTATTTCTGATAAGTGTTTTATCAATTCTTGGTGTCGTTTTCCTTTTTCTTCCACATTTCCCTTTTCGTTTTGGAGAAACCGATCCAGTTTCATTGTGTCTGCGAATTATTCTTGAAACAGTAGATTTTCCAATACCAACGGTGGAAGCGATTTTTCTTACAGTCAGACTTGTGTGTTCATTAAGAGTAATAATTTTAGACCTCTTCCGTGGAGTAACATCCATTTTTACAGGTATGAATCACACTGAGAGAAAAAGTACTCTAAACCACTCCTCACAGAAACAAGCTCTCAACTGAAGCTGAGGGGGCAGCTAGCTGTTATTTTCTGACTAAAACCAGTCAAACCACATTTTGTTACTCAAGGTTGTACACTCACACCTGTTCAAAGCAGTTAAAACTGGTTTGAATAACTGACTGGTAACCAACTTACGATTTTACTTAAAAAAATGATTTGTCACAATTAATTTGCACAGCACTGTATATATATATATGTATATATGTGTGTGTATATATATATATATATATATATATATACATACAGTGGCATATAAAAGTTTGGGCACCCTTGGTCAAAATTACTATTATTGCAAGCCGTTAAGCAAGTTGAAGATGAAATGATCTCTAAAAGGCCTACAGTTGAAAATGACAAATTTCCTTTGTATTTTAGGCAAAAATTTTTCTTCTTTTTTACGTTTTAAAAATCATAACAAATAAAAATGAGCGAATGCAAAACTTTTGTGTGCTCAGATTAGTTTCACCAATGTTTCAGACATTAATTAGCTTGTTAGGGTTATGACTTGTTCACTGTCATTGTTAGGAAAGCCAAGTGATGCAAGTTTTCCACCTTTATAAAAACCCAGCCTCCTCTAACCTTGTGCCAAAAAACAGCATCCATGGGTTCTTCTAAGCAGCTTCCTAGCACTCTGAAAATGAAGATGAAAATGGTGGAGGCCCACAAAGCAGGAGAAGGTTATAAGAAGATAGATAAGCATTTTCAAGTTGCCTTTTCCTCAGTTCGAAATGTAATTAAGAAATGGTAGTTAACAAGAAAAGTGGAGGTCAAGATAAAGACTGGAAGACCAAGCAAAATTTCAGCAGTGAGAGCTGTTTGTAGGATTGCTAGAGAGGCAAATCAGAACCCCTGCTTGACTGCAAAAGACCTTCAGAAACATTTAGCAGACTCATGAGTTGTGGTACATTGTTCTAATGTTAAGAGGCACATGCACAAATGTGTCCTTCATAGAAGAGTCATCAGAAGAAAATTTCTCCTGCATCCTCAACATAAAATTCAAAGCCATAAGTATGCAAGATAAAATCTAAGCAAGGCTGATGCATTTAAGAAACAAGTCCCGTGGATTGATGAGGTTAATATAGAACTGCTTGGCCACAATGATCAAAGGTATGTGTGGAGTAAAAAGGGTACAGAATTTCAGAAAAAGAGCAACTAGTAGGCATGGGGTTGGATCAATCATGCTTTGGTGTGTTGCAACCAACGGCACTGGGAACATTTCACTGGTAGAGAAAAAAATAGATTCAATTATATTTCAACAAATTCTTGATGGAAACATAACACCACCAACATAAAAAAGCTGAAGATGAAAAGAGGATGACTTCCACAAATGGATAATGATCCTAAACACATGTCAAAATCCACAATAGAAGACCTCAAAAGTCGCAAACTGAAGGCTTTACAATGGACCTCACAGTCCCCTGATCTGAACATCATTGAAAATCTGTGGCTAGACCTCAAAATAGCAGTGCATGCAAAACGACCCAGGAATCTGAAAAAAACAATTTTCCCAGGAAGAATAGATGAAAATCCCTCAAACAATTGAAAGACTCTTGTCTGGCATCAAAAAGCGTTTACAAGCTGTGATACTTTTAGAAGTGGGTGCTAACCATGCAGGGTGTCTGAACTTTTGCACCTGGCCCATTTTCCTTCTTGTAATTTATATACTTGCCTAAAATACAAAGGAAATGTGTCATCTTTATCTCTTTAACTTTAGACCTTTTACATATCATTTCACCTTCAATTTGCTTAAAGGTGTTTTTCCACCAGCAAAGTTAATTTTAAAGTTGATTTCAATCAATACATCTTGGAATAATAATGACTTCCACAATTGGATGTGTTTTTTTTTTAAATGTTCATGTGCTGTGATAATCTTATAAATGTGCCCCTGCTCTGTACTATGTAATGGCTGTGTCTGACCATGCAGGAACATGGTCTGATCATACCACAGCTTCTGGGCAGGGGAGGAAGCAAAAGAGAGGATACAGATAGCACAGCTGATTCTTTTGGTGAGTAAAACATTTCCCTGCCTGTTTTTTAAAAAGTTTTACATCAAAGAAAGAATTATTTGCGTGCCCCTGCTGTAATGTCTGTACACTCCTTTGCTTCCTCCCCTGCCCAGGAGCTGTGGTATGATCAGACCATGTTGCTGCACAGTCAGACACAGCCATTACACAGTACACTGCAGGGGCACATTTATAACATTATCTCAAAATTGGAAATTATTTTGTAAACACATCCAACTGTGGAAATTATTATTATTGCAAGGTCTTTTGATTAAAATTAACTTTGTTCCTTAGACAACCCCTTTAACTGTTCACAGTAATTTTGACCAGGGGTATCAAAACTTTTACATGCCACTGTATATATATATATATATATATACAGTACAGACCAAAAGTTTGGACACACCTTCTCATTCAAAGAGTTTTCTTTATTTTCATGACTATGAAAATTGTAGATTCACTCTGAAGGCATCAAAACTATGAATTAAAACATGTGGAATTATATAATTAACAAAAAAGTGTGAAACAACTGAAAATATGTCTTATATTCTAGGTTCTTCAAAGTAGCTACCTTTTGCTTTGATTACTGCTTTGCACACTCTTGGCATTCTCTTGATGAGCTTCAAGAGGAAGTCACCGGAAATGGTTTTCACTTCACAGGTGTGCCCTGTCAGGTTTAATAAGTGGGATTTCTTGCCTTATAAATGGGGTTGGGACCATCAGTTGTGTTGTGCAGAAGTCTGGTGGATACACAGCAGATAGTCCTACTGAATAGACTGTTAGAATTTGTATTATGGCAAGAAAAAAGCAGCTAAGCAAAGAGAAACGAGTGGCCATCATTACTTTAAGAAATGAAGGTCAGTCAGTTCAAAAAATTGGGAAAACTTTGAAAGTGTCCCCAAGTGCAGTGGCAAAAACCATCAAGCGATACAAAGAAACTGGCTCACATGAGGACTGCCCCAGGAAAGGAAGAACAAGAGTCACCTCTGCTGCGGAGGATAAGTTCATCCGAGTCACCAGCCTCAGAAATCGCAGGTTAACAGCAGCTCAGATTAGAGACCAGGTCAATGCCACACAGAGTTCTAGCAGCAGACACATCTCTACAACAACTGTTCAGAGGATAATTTGTGCAGCAGGCCTTCATGGTAAAATAGCTGCTAGAAAACCACTGCTAAGGACAGGCAACAAGCAGAAGAGACTTGTTTGGGCTAAAGAACATAAGGAATGGACATTAGACCAGTGGAAATCAGTGCTTTGGCCTGATGAGTCCAAATTTGAGATCTTTGGTTCCAACCACCGTGTCTTTGTGCGACGCAGAGAAGGTGAACGGATGGACTCTACATGCCTGGTTCCCACCATGAAGCATGGAGGAGGAGGTATGATGGTGTAGGGGTGCTTTGCTGGTGACACTGTTGGGGATTTATTCAAAATTGAAGGCATACTGAAACAGCATGGCTACCACAGCATCTTGCAGCGGCATGCTATTCCATCTGGTTTGCGTTTAGTTGGACGATCATTTATTTTTCAACAGGACAATGACCCCAAACACACCTCCAGGCTGTGTAAGGACTATTTGACCAAGAGGGAGAGTGATGGGGTGCTACGCCAAATGACCTGGCCTCCACAGTCACCAGACCTGAAACCAATTGAGATGGTTTGGGGTGAGCTGGACTGCTGAGTGAAGGCAAAAGGGCCAACAAGTGCTAAGCATCTCTGGGAACTCCTTCAAGACAGTTGGAAGACCATTTCCAGTGACTACCTCCTGAAGCTCATCAAGAGAATGCCAAGAGTGTGTAAAGCAGTAATCAAAGCAAAATGTGGCTACTTTGAAGAACCTAGAATATAAGACATATTTTCAGTTGTTTCACACTTTTTTGTTAATTATATAATTCCACATGTGTTAATTCATAGTTTTGATGCCTTCAGAGTGAATCTACATTTTCATAGTCATGAAAATAAAGAAAACTCTTTAAATGAGAAGGTGTGTCCAAACTTTTGGTCTGTACTGTATATGGGATAGGGATGTCCCTAGAGAATGACTTCTACAGTGCATACTGTATAATACCTGTTAACCAAAAGCGTGGTCACTGTAGGTTTAGTTGAATCATGTGGTTTGCATCTTGGGTCTGTTTCCTGATATTTTGGGGTCTGGTGGCTTTAGGAATTCCATACAGCTTTTTTTTCCTCACACTGTAACATCTTCGAAGATGAAATATTCAGGGTTCATGCTGCAGCTTCCGCAGCCTTGTAAATGTTCTTGCGAGATTCATGCTATTGCAGCAGCCAAAGCTTCTCGAGATTGATGGGACCCTATCATCCACCCTGCTCACTCCATTATAAAGAGCTGTGTCGTCAGTGGCAGTGACGTTTTAAAGGAAATTGCCCATTTATGGCCACTCAGGCAAATGATATCATCACAATAGGTTCTCCTGTCTAAATGTAGATCATTTCTGAAATGAAATTACAGACTCTTATCTGGAAAACAGGAGACAGAGGCACCTGGTCTATGTAATTAGTATCCTGGGAAATAACATCATCCTTTAATGAATGCATAAATCCTATTTTGTAAGTCTGTTGCAGGAGCAGGCAGTCGTTGTGCTGTTACAGAAGCCCCGCATCCACAAGGAGCAAGACTCCACATCGTGTTTTCTGTTGCACTTGAATATATAGGACATGTATTGCAATCCTATGCTTTGCACAGTGCTGCAGTGTACTTGTTTTGCAGAGCTGCTAAAGAGCTACGGAACAGCTGTGAATTACTGGCTTCATGGATACATAAATTGAAATCTCCGGCCTTCATGTTTTTCTACGATCTATGTGATTCTGGGGAGAGAATGTGCATATTCTTATTCACAGACCAGCCCAATGTTGGTTTGGGAAGCCACTAGCAATATTCTAGCCTTCTAAGGTAAGACAAAGATGACTGTTTTTTTTGTGTTTTACTTTGTTTTTTTACCGTAATTTGGGATCTTGCGTATTTAGAGATTATATAAAATACCCCTCAGTCAGTTCATGATTGAGATTTTCAATTTCCTCACTTTACCTTGCGAGCAACTGGAGAGGCTGCATAGTGGCACTAGCAATCTGTAGATGATTTTCACACCGCTTTACAGTACAATGTTGCACAAATGTAGCAAAATGACAGATGAAAATGAATTCCGGAGGCATCCAATGCAGTCATTTACGAGGCTCGTCCATTGCGGTTTGCTTTTCCCTTTGCATTATTTGCAATATCTGTCTCACCTATAGCTCCAGATGGCCAATGTGGGCTGCTCATTCAATGTTCAAAGGGGTCTGCAGAAATACAGAGGATGGCGTATTGTAAGAGGCAAAAATAAGGAGATAGAGAGCTAGACCTTGTGCTTGCCAATGAATGCCAAAGTGAACAATGCCATCTATTAACCCCAGCAGTGAATTAAAAGAGCTACTTTTTTGTTCTGCTGAAGGGACAGATGAGAAAGGCATTGTTATGGAAATGAGACATCTGTAAATCTGCCATTTGAGACAAAATTGTGACCTAAAACCTCATGTGGACCAGACAGAGCTTTTCGCAGGGCGCTTGTGATTTTCTGCATGCATTGTAGAAACATGAGGTTAATGGCACTCTTTGAAGGCTGCAAAGCTTAAACCATAGGTTCAGATCTAGTTCTGATGTCAGGAAAATTGTACAGTGAATAAAGGGTAAGTCAGGTCCTTCTAGAGTAGCCTTCAAGTGCGGTTTGAGCCTTTAAAACCTTTATCGTGCTGGTTATGGAATTAGGATTAATTTGTGTAGCTTAGATTTTAATAAATAGCATTGTAGGAAGCCAGCATGGCTGAGAATGCAGTACTGATTTATGTGATAAATGGATCCAAGTGGAAATACTCTGTATTTGTCCTAAACTATTTAGCTACCATATGTCCATTATCCATGTAGAAAGAACCAGCCATAAGTTGTAATGGGCAAGTTAATCTTTCATTGTCGTCATCAATACTTCTATTTTCGGAAGCTAGCATCCTTCTATACCACTGTATGTTTAGATGCGTTTAACTTCATTTTTTTGCAATTTGTCATACATCACACACTATCCAGCAACAGGTTAAGTAACATAGTTCGCTAACATATACTAACATCAGATAATTCAAAGTACCTGGATTCTAGTCCTTTGTGTTTAGTATATTATTTATATCTTGCTTAACAGGAGTCCCTCATGTGCGTTACCTATTTCATATGGCAAACCTTAAAGACTTAGTAATGGCACACTAATAGTTTCTTATCACCATCTAAGAAAGGTTTACATATATGTTTTCATAAGATATGTCTTTCTTACTTTTTCTCTTGCCTCCATAAATGCAGAGATGTAAGGATGCTGTTTTTTTGGAAAAAAAAAAAAAACAGTTTTGTGATAACTGTTCTGAAAGCTGTTTATGCTATATGTGTCTAAGTTGGTCAGCCAAGACTTGTAATGTGAATTATTGTTTTGGTTTTTTTTAGCATGTCACAATATTATTTTGCAGTTGTTTAGTTTGGAAATTGAAGTCCTTAACCAAATTTCAGAAAAGTCATGGCTGGGTACATCTATATTTCTATGGCCAACTAAAAATAATGCTGGATTACGGAAATGGAATTAATAAACCATTATTAGTACTGTATGTAATGAATGTATAGGCAAAACTAAGCCTTGTCTTTTGTTATTACATATTACAATAATACCCTTGATTATAATTAGTTAGTTTCATGGTCTTTATTTTGTTATAAGCCAGGCTTATAAATTGCAGTGTAATGGATTGTAAACCATCATTACAGGTTGTCTGATAAAGCAGAAGGCAAATGTGATGCACATGGCGTAAGACAATTTACTTTTGTTCTGGGTTTGTAAGTCTCATGGAACAATTTGATATTGGTAGCATGATTTCTGTCAGGTTTGTGACTGCTATGTTTTACTTTACGGTCATTTAACTGTGTTTTGTTTCAAATACACTGTGAGTTTTCTTTACCCATCTTTTGCCTATGATAAAAGTATCGGTAGTCCCATTACAATAGAAAAAAAAGAATAGCTTTAAATACATGTCTATTCTTCTTTGTCAAAAGGACGCACACCTTGACCGAGTATAACATGCCCCATTGTAAGTCTTTGAAGTGCCTCAGGAGCACTTTGACTGAGTCCAACATGCCCCATTGTAAGTCATTGGAGTGCCTGAGGCCCCAGTGATGGATATTGTATGAAAGATCCAACACTGTTATATAGTCCAATATTATAAACCACATCACAGATGTGGACAGATCTTCAGTTATCTTATACTTGTTCATCTGCTGATGAACTACAATGTCTAGAATGCTTTCCTAGCTTGCTATGCTGAGATGTCTACCCCTTTAATACCTCTGTCTCCAAAAGTTTAGTCTGATGTGGACCACCAATAATCAGAACGTTCTTCAATCACCTAATATATGTCTGGATTATCTTAATTATGCCTTAATCAGTTATCTTACAGACTGTGATCTCTAACAGAGAAAGCCTGCATGTACTTGAAGAGAAGATACTCATCTTCAGACTGTATGAAGAGTATTATTCTCACATTGACCTTATTGTGCTTCAGACTTTCTTTAAAATGTATATCATACAGATGCGAAGTGACATCAGAGCCTGAAGTGCTGTGACATCACTATGCTGCAGTCTGCCCCTTGGTGACAATAATATCATTATTCTTAATATACACATTGATATAGTATTGAAATTCATTGTTGAAATTCAGTTAACTACTACAAGGGTTTATATACTCAAGGGACCTTATTCAGACTTGATTTTTCTTGTATGCCAAAAATTATACCAATTTCCATCAGCGTTTTGGATTAGATTTTCATCGGTGTTTGGTCAGCTTCAGAGTTTTATCAGTTTTTTGTCATATCTAACAAAAAATCTATAGAGGTTTCTTAATCTTCTTTGATCGGTCAAACGGGAAAAATGGAAAGCATTAAGATGCAACTAGAATGCCATCAGTATCAAGTTGGAGTTTTTCATCGACTCACATAGCGTTATGGCAGTCCGTTTAATGGATTTGTTACAAAGCGGCATTAACGCTATGTAACGCAAGCGTTAACACACCCGTAGACTGCCATAATCTAGCGCATCGCTAACGCATGTCAAAAACGGCATGTGTTAGCGATGTCCTGTTACGCTGTGACGGACCCTCGGACGCTTTCTACCGTGTTCGAGGGTCCGTCACGGCTAGTGCAGAAGGAGCAGCTGCGCTAACGTGAAAACACAAACACGATCAAAAGAAGACTAGCGTTAGCGCAGTCCATTTAACGCATCCGTTAAACGGACTGCCATAACGCTATGTGAACCTGGCCTATAGACTTGAATGGGTGAATTTAATCCCTAACTACATTCGAAACCATACATATCTCCCTTTTTCTTTTGTAACTTTGTCCCTCCATTAAACAAATATGTGAATATCCCCATAGAATAAAATGGATATGTGTTCAAATCCTTGAAAAACATGGATATGGATATATCTCGTACTTGTAAAACAGTCATCTGAATGAGCCCTAATTATCACTTCCTTAAATCTGAAAGCAGTTCCTTCAGTGACATGTGAAGAATTTCTGTAAACCACAGCAAGACACAGTGGGGAAAATAAGTATTAGATACACTGCTGATTTTGCAGGTTTTCCCACTTACAAATAACAGAGAAGTTTGAAATTTTTATCATAGGTACACTTCAATTGTAAGTGACAGAATCTTTAAAAAAAATCCACAAAATAAAATTATATGATTTAACATAATTAGTTTGCATTTTATTGTAATTAATACAATAGAAAAAGAAAACAAATTATTTAGTACAGAACCTTTGTTTGCAATTACAGGGGTCAGACGTTTCCTGTAGCTCTTGACCAAGTTTGCACACACTACAGCAGGGATTTTGGCCCACTCCTCCATACAGATCTTCTTCAGATTTTCACGTTTTGAGACTGTTGCTGGGCAACACTGAGTTTCAGCTCCCACAAAAGATTTTCTATTGGGTTCAATTCTGGAGGCTGGCTTGGCCGCTAGGGACCGTGAACTGCTTCTTACAGAGTCACTCCTTAGTTGCCCTTGCTGTGTGTTTTGAGTAATTGTCTTGCTGGAAGACCCAGCCACAAACCATCTCCAGTGCTCTTATTGAGGGAAGGAGGTTGTTTGTCAAATCTCGCAATACATGACTACATCCATCCTCCTTTTTATGGTGCAGTCATCTTGTCCCCTTTCCAGAAAAACACCCAAAAAGTATGATGTTTCCCCCACTATGCTTCACAGTTTGTTACGGGGTTCTCGGAGTTGTACTCATCCTTCTTTTTCCGCCAAACACGGCGAGTGGAGTTGATACCAAAAATATATATTTTGGCCTCATCTGACCACATGACCTTCTCCCATGCCTCTACTGGACCATCCAGATGGTCATTCGTGAACTTCAAATGGGTCTGGACATGTGGTGGCGTGAGCAGGGGAACCTTGCGTGCTCTGCAGGATTTTAAACCCTAAAGGTGTAGAGTTATGTGGTCCCAAATCTCATCAGTTCATTGACAAGGTCAATGGCCAAGTCCTCCCATGTAGTTCTGGGCCAATTCTTGACCTTTCTCAGAATTGTCCTTACCCAACAAGGTGAGATTTTGCATGGAGCCACAGACCAAGGAAGATTGACATTCATCTTGTGTTTCTTCCAATTTCTAATAATTTTGCGAACAGTTGTTGCCTTCTCACCAAGCTGCTTGCCTATTGTCCTGTAGCCCATCCCAGCCTTGTGTAGGTCTACAATTTTGTTCCTGAAGTCCTTAGACAGCTCTTTGGTCTTGTCCATGGTGGAGAGGTTGGAGTGTGATTGAGTGTGTCAACAGGTGTTTTTATACAGGTATTGAGTTCAAACAGGCGCAGTTAATACAGGTAATGAGTGCACAGTAAGAGGACTTCTTAAAGAAAAACTAACATGTCTGTGAGAGCCAGAATTCCTGCTGGTTAGTAGGTGATCAAATACTTATTTCATGCAATAAAATTCAATTTAATTATTTAAAAATCATACAATGTGATTTATGTGATTTTCTGGTTTTTAATTTTAGATTCTGTCTCGCACAGTTGAAGTGTTCCTATAATGAAAATTACAGACCTCTCCATTCTTAGTAGATAGAAAACTTGCAGAATCAGCAGTGTATCAAATACTTATTTTCCCCACTTTATATATAGGAATATATAAAAATATTGCTGAAATTCCTGCATCAATTATACCATGTGCTGAGAAGTGGCTTCCAAAGTTTAATAATCTGCTAAGAATTTATTACATGTATGGTGCATTTCCTTATGCTGTATGTTTTGATTTATAAGTTGGTGAAGGTGGTAGTAATTAATTGATTATTATTATTGGGTTTTCAGATTTGTTTTTGTACTATTTAATTAAGCACACAGCGCAAAAAGAGATGAAAAATGGTTTATAATAGATCAGTGTTTGAGAATCTGACTTATAGAAAGACATGTAATAGTAAGTATCAAAAAAAGACTTAAAGTTGAAATATAATGTTTTCATTATAGGCGTCTCGCAGCAATTTGATGAAATTAAGGAACGGTCCATGGAAAATTGATACACTGTATTATTTTTAATGCAGTGTCTGACGAATGTGAAAGAACGCCAGCGATTAAAGTCAAGTACTGCTTCTTTAGGCTCCTTTAGTTGGGCGGAAGGTGTACCTCCACTTTTCTTGATCTTAATAAGATGGCGCTTTTTGAATTAAAGGGTTAATAATATTTTGCTTTATTAACTGTAATTCAAGCAGGTCATTGTAGTAAAAAATGTATGCTAAACTATTAAGAAAATGGTAAATTACATATGCGGCAATAGGTGAATTTTTCCACTAGGCACAATAGCAATAGGTTTAAGGATATCCTTGCAGACAAGGACTTCTGCTCCTCGGAGTCGGGACTTAATTATAATCTATGCATTGATTATTGGTGCGTTAGTTTAATCAATTTGTACATACAGTATTAAGTAGTAGCTCAGGGCTGACTTACCTTCACTTAGTTCTAGTTCATTCTACTAGGTATGGTAAAAGTTCCGGTACCTATGCTACTAAAGACCTCTTTAGTATTTAATTGTTACTAAAGACCCATCTATACCTACCAACTCTTTAGTCCATGAATGGGACTAATGGGTTTACCAGTCAGTATACCAGTATACAGTGCTTTTCTTTTAATATCGACTTCATTGCCCAAAAGACATTTTGAAAGTGGGTTAGTATTAGAGTTGAGCGAATGTTTCAAAATTTGGTTCCGATTATGATCGGCGGTGAATGTTGTATTTGCACAGCTGAACATCATTGAAGTCAATGGGAATAGAAATGAAAGATTATGTTGGGAATTGATTGTCAAACATAAATTCGGCACAAATGGGGTACAAATATGGCAAATTCAGATTCGGCGACCGATTCCGAACATATTTGCTCAACTCTACCAGTATGTTTTGATTGTCCCTTCTTTTTAATTGCTATATATATATTAAATGGTAACATGGGTCTTGTAATAATGTGCTGCTGTAACTTTTTGTTTGTCCTTACCTTTTTTAGATCTGCATCATAAAATAGAGGCTTCGTATTTATTGATTGCAAATGGTCAATCCTCTTGTGCTGGGATTTTAATATAAATAATACATCATTCTTTTGAAATGTTGATTTTCTTTCAAGTGTATTTATAGATTTAAAGTCAAGAATCCTTTACTGGTTAAAGACCTTAAGAGTTGGGAATTGCTTCAAAATAAATGTAGGATTGGAGTGGATGAATTTTTCGTCTTTACAAGTGATACAGCTGAGTGATCTTTTATCTAGATAAACAATTGTCAATTACAGTACTTAATGTACTCTTTTAATTTTCACTTCTTTATATTGCACTTTCCTTCCACCTCCACCTAGAGAATTCTTGAGACATAGACTTAATTCAGCACCTGTGGGAGAGAATGAATATGATCTCTTCTGTGTCTTCAGAATGCTGCAGTTCATTGCAAGATGCAGCTCATTGGGTGGCACCAGAAATGGATAGATAGTACTGGTCACTCAACATTATTAGTCCTGGATAGAGAAGCAGACAGGGAGTGGGATGGAATTAGCAGTGCTATTAAAGAGACTGAATTTGTTGAGGGGGCTGGATTGGAGGGGATTGGCTTGGAGACAAAGAAAATAGTCCATTTTCTCCGATCGCATGTCGAGTTTTCTCCTCTGACAAGAGAAGAAAACCAGCTAATTTTTTTTTATAAATGAAACTGCAAAAGTGTTTGTTTCACAAATTGCTACAATTTGAAAACATTTTTACTGCTTCAAAGACCCCTTTAGCATTTAAATAATTTGACATCCATTCACTTTTCAAATGTGCTTTTTCATTGATGTGTATTTAATCCTTGGCGGAATTTATATTTTGTTCTCAAAAGAAACATATATACAGCCAAACTGAGTACTAGAAATACTTTTATATATTTACTGTTTAATAAACTCTTCAAGTTTTCAAATGTAAAGCGCCATGGAATAAATGGTGCTATAATAATAATAAATAATAATAATAATAA
Source organism: Dendrobates tinctorius (assembly GCF_039654945.1). NCBI lineage: Eukaryota > Metazoa > Chordata > Amphibia > Anura > Dendrobatidae > Dendrobates > Dendrobates tinctorius. Next base: position 17,326,694 of record NW_027361775.1, on the reverse strand, counting down.
TAATAAGTGATATGTAACATTTTATAATAGAACCAGTTGAATCATTTTTTGCCCACATATGTTGAAGAATATATTCACCTATTTATCCTTTATTGTCTGTAAGTTACCAAATAGCAAAGGAATCAGATACAAAAAGTAAGACAACAAGATCTGACATCAGCCAGATTATTTGTACTTCTGGAAACACATTGGATTATTTTGAAAGCTAGTTATTTTTCTCAGATGCTTCATTGAGAACAGAGGAACCATCGGGTATATGCTGCCATCTGGAAGCTGACAATAAGAATGCATCTTAGAAAAAAAGCTGACTCCTCCCCAACAGGATACACTTAAGAAGCTGACGCCCAAATATTCAGTTTAGCTTAGTAACGCCTGTCTCTCACATTCTCCAGGAGAGAGTGGTATGTCATTTGGCACCGTTATTTCTCTTTAACTTGTTCTCCACTTTCCACCTTAATGGAGACATTGCTCTCCTTCCTTTAGGCACTTCGCCTCTCCCTTAGAGCTTCTTATACCCTTCTTAGAGGTACTTAGAGATTCTTACTAGTGATGAGCTAGTATACTCGTTACTTGAGATTTCCCAAGCATGTTCGAGCGATCTCCGAGTATTTGGATGTGCTCGGACATTTAGTTTCTGTCGCTGTACCTGAATGATTTGTGGCTGCAAGACAGTCTGAATACATTTGAGGATTTCCTAACAAACAGGCAATCCCCACATGTATTCAGGCTGGCTAGCAGCCGCAAATTATGCAGCTACGGCGAAAGAAGCTAAATCTCCGAGCACATCCAAATACTTGGAGATCACCCAAGCATGCTTGGGAAATCTCGAGTAACGAGTATACTTGCTCATCACTAATTCTTACGCAAACTGATGTTGTCATTGCAGAGTGACACCCGCAGCCGCTGGCTTATACATCCTACTCACCTTCCTGCGCGCCCTCGCTGCATCTCGTTGGTTTTGGCGCCAGCACCATTTCTGGCCGAGTGATCACTTGGCCGCGCTCATTAAGGTAATGAATATGCACACTTCTCCACTCCCATAGGCGTGGAGTGAATATTCATTATCTTAATGAGCGGGACCACGTGATCGCTCGGCAGGAAGAGCTGCTGATGCCGGAACCAGATGCATCGAGGGCACGCAGGAAGGTGAGTAGGATGTTTGTCTTTTTTAATAGGAAACATGCATACAAGGATAGGGTATAAGGAGCAATGCATGCAAGGACAGCAATGGGGGAGCCATGTATACTAGGACAGGGACCAGGGAAACATGCATACAAGGATAGGGGATAAGAAGCCATGCATACAAGGACAGGGACCGGGGAGCCATGCATACAAGGACGGGGAGCCATGCATACAAGGACAGGGACTGGGGAGCCATGCATACAAGGACAGGTATGCAAGGAAGCCATGCATACCAGTACAGCAATGGAGCCATGCATACAAGGATAGGGGATAAGGAGCCATGCATAGAAGGACAGGTATGGGGAGGAGCCATGCATACAAGGACAGGGACAGGGGAGCCATGCATACCAGTACAGGGATGAGGGGACAATGCATATGCGCTTATACTCGAGTCAATAAGCTTATGCAGTTTTTCGTGGCAAAACTAGGTGCCTTTGCTTATCCTCGGGTTGGCTTATACTTGAGTGTATACGGTAAGAAAATAAAACATACTTACCTTAGTAAATCCAGGGCTGCTCTTCTTCCAATGTTTCCAAGTCCCTCTCTGGTATCTGTACTAGCTGGCAGGAACATGTGAACACTGTACATGCACAAGCTTTGCACTGGAATTATTAACAAGAAATAATGTTCTATTGTTTGGTAATATTTTGATTTTTTTTTCATTTTAAATATGTTGTGATAAGCGTTCAGTTACATAAAGGTCACTATGAACTGGGGATTCTTGGATGTATTTCAGATCCATGGCAGAGAACTTTGCTCCAACCTTCAGTGGCATGTGACCAGTTGACCCATGATTTGGATTTGTATAAAAGGGAGTGTTTTCATTCACTTGGGAATTATGGTGCAGTATGAGTTGGAGGGTGCAGCTAGGTGCTGTTATTACATTTATGCCCTCAGCTGGGGAGAATGTTAACCCACGTTTATAAAGAGGCAAAATAGAGTAAATTTATCTCCCAGGTGAATAATGTGAGGTTTGGATCTTTCCATTATGTCTGATCATTCAGCCACCAGCTGACAGAATTGCTTTTTGGCCTAGTACTCCTTTGTTTTCTATGAGAAAAACTTTGCCAGAAATGTCTAACAACGGCCTATCTCCTGGAGAACAAAGTGATTGACAGTTCAAAATCGGACAAGCCCAATCGATATCTTCCCTGACAAGCATGTATCTGGGCCCCATAAATATTAGACTGAATCCATCATTATTGACAGGTTTGGCCGACATTAGCCTTATATTGTTCATAGAAACCTTTACCCTTGTGCTCCACTGCTTCTTACTTCCAGGTCACAGAATAGTTTTTATTTGTGTTTATATCTAATACTAAGCAGCGATACTCCTCATGGATGATAGATGTGTGAGTGCATATGCAACAGTATTTTACAACTGTACAACCTCCATCACATGCCACTGTGGCCTGTTTGCAAGTGAACTGATTAACCTTTGTAATTTTCATTTCTATTTCAATTAATTCATCTGGATCAGCGACTCCTACTAAATTTAGATTTACAGTTATTTTTTAAATGAAGTCTTTGTTCCCTAATAGCACATTTAGGCTAGTTTCACACTAGCGTTACAGGGCGCAGCGCACAGCCGCTGCTAAGCTCCGCCCCTGGCCACACCCCCTCCGGTCAGCTCCTCCTCTGATCGCATGATGCTGCATGTGATCAGCGTACCCTATATTTAGCGTTGGGCATGCTGGTCGTGTGCTGGCACACTTTTGCTGGCGCATCCGTCCTTTTGACACTGCGCTGACCTGCGCCAAACGCACTGTGTTGCATTTTTGTGCACATGGCACACTGCCAAAAGGGAGGATGCGCCGGCAAAAGTGTGCCAGCGCACGACCAGCATACCCAACGCTAACTATAAGGTACGCTGATCGCATGCAGCATTATGCGATCAGAGGAGGAGCTGACCAGAGGGGGCGTGGCCGGGGGCAGAGCTTAGCGGCGGCCGTGTGCTGCGCCCTGTAACGCTAGTGTGGAACTAGCCTTAGACATGGACTAAGTCCATTGTGAAGTAACCATGTTAGCCATATCCCAGTGTGTCATGTCAGTCTGCAGCTTAAATTGCATACTAGATCTTATAGTATGATAACACTCATCCCTGGATGCCTTTCTTGAAAAATAAGATGTTACAAGTTATTAGGATTATATTTATGGAGATGGGATGCTGATCCAGAGATTTATTTGGATTTTTCTCTAGTATGGGGCAAATGGCTGATGCCTTAAATGAGTTTTTGCCTTAGAAATATCAACTAGATACAGTGGATGCAGTAAGTTTTGAACACCAATTTTATAATTGCATGTATTTCTAAAGATGCTAGTGACATGAAATTCTCACCAGATACCAGTACCAACTGTTCAATCCACACAGGCAAAGAAATTAAACCATAGATGTCCATAAATTAAGTTATGTGTAATAATGAGAAATGACACAAGGTAAAAGTATTGAACACGCTTACTGAAATATAATTTATTCTTTGTATAAAAGTCTTTGTTGGTAATGATAGCTTCAAGACACCTCCTGTTTGGAGAAACTAGTCTCATGCATTGCTCAGGTGTGATTTTAGCCCATTCTTCTAAATAAGCACTCTTCAAATCCTGAAGCATCCATGGGCTCCTTCTATGAACTCTGAGCTTTTGTTTCTTTTGTTTTTTTTTCAACCATATCTCTGTACATATGTCCAATCATCCTCCCTTCAATTACTCAAAGTTTTTCAGTGCCATATGCTGAAAAGCTGCCCCACACCATGATGTTCTCACCTCCAAACTTCACTATTGGTGTGGCATTTTTGAGGTGACATGCAGTGCTTTTTGGCCTCCAAACATGGTATGTATTATGTCATCCAAAGAGTTTAAGTTTATTCTCATCTGACCAGACTATAGTCTCCCAGCACTTCACAGACTTGTCTAAATGCTGGTGAGCAAACTTTAAACTTGCTTGAACATGCTTTTAGTTTAGAAATGGAATCTTGAATGGTGAGCATGCATACAGGCCATGGAGGTTGAGTGCATTACTTATTGTTTTCTTTGAAATAATTGTACCTGCTGATTACAGGTTTTTCTGTAGTTCTCCACAGGTGGTCCTTGGCTCTTGGACAACCCTTCTCATAATTCTTTTCGCTCCTTTGTCTGAAATTTTGTGGGAAGCACCTGGTAGTAGCCAGTTTATGGCGAAATGATGTATTTTCCACTTCCAGATTATGTCCCAACAGTGCTCACTGGAACCTTCAGAAGATTAGAAATTCTTCTGTAACTAATGCCATCAGTATGTTTTGCAACAATAAGCTTGCAAAGGTCTTGAGACAGCTCACTAGTATTACCCATCATGAGATGTTTTTTGTGTAGTAACTTGGTAATGAGAAACCTTTCTGTAGGCCATCAGTTGAACCAGTTGATATTATTTTTCGCTAAGTAGCAGGATTGCTTTTTAATTACTGATATATTTCTTCTTGTGTTATGAGTTAACATGGCTTTTGGCATCCCTCTTTCTTGATGTGTTCAATACTTTTTTCCTGTGCCATTTCTCATCATTACATATAACTTCATTTACTGACATCTATGATTTGATTTATTTTCATATTGGTTAGATGTATTGTTACCAACATCTGGTGAAAATTTAATGTCAATATGCCTTTAGAAATATATTTATTTAGAAAATTGGTGATGCTCAATATTTATTTTACCTGCTTTATGTAGCTATAAACATCTGTAGAGTCACATATAATGACCACTTATATGGTGAGAACCACACATTAGTCTCCTGAATATAATTACATTACACTCTATGCACAGAATATAACATTACCGCAAACTTACTCTTGAATAAAAAAACTCCACACACTGTGTCCTCTGAATATAATACTGCCATGGACTGTGCGCCTAAATGTAATATTCAATAACATTACCTGAAAGTATTCATGTCGTTTCAACTAGCTTTTCAGAATAAGCTGTAATGTTTGTGTATGAACAATAACACTACATCTGGCCTTTATATGACTTGTTTATGGAAAATTTGTAGAAATGTCCATGACTTTTTAAAATAATACTACTGATATTGCTCCCTCAATGCAACCCGAAATCTCAATGAAAAGAGTGAAGATATTGCTTGCTAAAATGTTTAGTTTTTCACTAATATTAATGCCATGAATTGTATATATTATGCTCTATAGCAGTGTTCCCCAACTCCAGTCCTCAAGAACCACCAACAGGTCATGTTTTCAGGATTTCCATTAAAATTGCACAGGTGAGATCTGCAATAATTCCATCACCGGGGCGATACTAAGGAAATCCTTAAAACCTGACCTGTTGGTGGCTCTTGAGGACTGGATTTGGGGAACACTGCTCTATAGTTTCCACCAATTAACATGGTGCCATACATTGACCCCTGACAATAAAATCACACTTATTGCAGATCTCTGTACTAAATAATACTCCGAACGTTCCCCTACTGGTATCACCTTCTCATGATTTATTTTTCTAGAATTTGGAACTTAATAAGACAGAAAACTGTGCTGTAATTCCAGCTTTGTCTTCGTTAATAATTTGTAAACCTTTTTTAGGGATTAGTTCCAGTATCCACTGTGGGAGTTATTGTCAAAAAATACTGCATTGTCTTAAGATGTTTACAAATTTAAAATCTTCTTAATTCTTCATTTTGTAAAACAATTTAGCATACTTATTTGTCATGCACAATGTTCTTATATGGATAATTCTTCATTTCTAGATTTATACATATAAGCATATTAGAAAGAGCAATACCATTACAACAGAATGACCTCAATCATGGTAGACTTAAAGGGCACCTTCACTTTATATACAAATGCCTTCAGACAGTGGCCATTATTAGGCCTTGTCCCGCTTAGTACTGCAGAAAAAAAAGATTATACCGAAAACGAAACTCCAATCCTTCATCAAATAGGCTTTTTTTTGCACCCTGACATAGTCCCTATATATGATCTGCTGGTGCCCTTGAATATTCTGAATAGATTGCAATTACTAGATTAAAAATGGGTTTGTTGTCATTGTGTACGAAATAAAAATTTAGACTTTTTATGTGATGGGAAGGGTGCTGTTGTGCAACTTCATTAAAACTGGCTAGATGAACAGATTAGGCGTGATGGCAAGTAAAAAGTTCAACAGCCGGAAAAAAATAAAGAATTAATTTTCACTATATAAAAATAAAAAATGTCTGTTAAACAACATTTTCCTATAAAATCTGAAATTTCCTGACACTTAAATGCATGAAAAGTTGGTCATACTGGTTGTATTTCTTAGGGTAAGTTCACACTTGTGTATAAATAATTGGTCCCATTGTCATCCAGTAGAGTGGGATGATTTTTCTCTCACTTATCATCAATGTGCAGTCCTTATACAATTCTTGCTTTACTCAGCAGATATTAATCTTATACAGGGCAATTTACAGTTTCCTATGATACAGGATTGTATTTTGTGCGTAAAAATTGGATGCTTTACTGATGGTCCGTATCGTATGCTGATTTTTTTTCTCATGCCCATCAGATTTCATGGTGAAATTCCAGCATGCTTCACCTTTGTGAAAAAATACTCAGAATCACTGAATACCATTTGTCCAAGTGCAATACGATTTTTTATCAGATTTCACTCCTCCGATTTATACAAAAGCGTAAGTGAGTTCTTAAATAGAGTCAGGGGTAAGGACTGAAGAAATGCCCATAGAATTTGGGCAGTACAAGAGGCAGACAATTCACGGAGTAGCTGTGTAAAGTTCCACACTTACAGCTCAGTGCACTATAACAAATCATTACCATAAAATAGACCTGAGCAAAAATCAAACAAGGGACAAATAAGCCACTTTGTTTTTATCAGTGTGACCCTCGGATAAAAGGCTGGATAGAGTGGTGTCTTGCACCATGTAGCTGCCTTCCACGCAGTGTATCACTCCTCAGGATGCAGGTACCAGTGAAGACAATGATGGAACAGAAAGCCGTCAACTCCCATCCATCATTGAGCTGTGCATCCTGGTATGTATGCTCACCGTCAACCCCCTTTCCTGGTATGTATGGTCCCCTCACCCCCCAATCCTGGTATGCATGGTATCCTCACCCCCCTTTCCTGGTATGCATGGTCCCCTCACCCCCCTTTCCTGATATGCATGGTCCCTTCACCCCCCAATCCTGGTATGCATGGTCCTTTTACCCTCCTTTTGGGGTATGCATGGTCCCCTCACCCCCCAGTCCTGGTATGCATGGTCCTCTCACCCCCCCAATCCTGGTATGCATGGTCCCCTCACCCCCCTATCCTGGTATGCATGGTCCCCTCACCCCCCTTTCTTGGTATGCATGGTCCTCTCACACCCCAATCCTGGTATGTATACTCGCCTTCACCCCCCTATCCTGGTATGCATGGTCCCCTCACCCCCCAGTCCTGGTATGCATGGTCCTCTCACCCCCCAATCCTGGTATGCATGGTCCCCTCACCCCCCTATCCTGGTATGCATGGTCCCCTCACCCCCCTTTCCTGGTATGTATCGTCCCCTCACCCCCTAATCCTGGTATGAATGGTATCCGCACCCCCCTTTCCAGGTATGCATGGTCCCCTCACCCCCCTTTCCTGATATGCATGGTCCCTTCACCCCCCAATCCTGGTATGCATGGTCCCCTCACCCCCAATCCTGATATGCATGGTCCCCTCACCCCCCTTTCGTGGTATGCATGGTCCCCTCACCCCCCTATCCTGGTATGCATGGTCCCCTCACCCCCCTTTCTTGGTATGCATGGTCCCCTCACCCCCCAATCCTGGTATGCATGGTCCCTTCACCCCCCAATCCTGGTATGCATGGTCCCCTCACCCCCTATCCTGGTATGCATGGTCCCCTCACCCCCCAATCCTCGTAGGCATGGTCCCCTCACCCCCCCAATCCTGGTATGCATGGTTCCCTCACCCCCCCGTTCCTGGTATGCATGGTCCCCTCACCCCCCTTTCCTGGTATGCATGGTCCCCTCACCCCCCTTTCCGTGTAGCCGCGACCAATCAGCATCGTGGCCCTCTGTCCGCGACCAATCAGCAATGTGGCCCTGTAGATGCGACCAATCACTGCCGCAGCCCTGTACAAAAATAATATTAAAAAATTTTATAAAGTTATTCTCACCTTCCGACGGCCTCCTGTCTTCTTTCCACACGCCCGGCCTCGCGTTCCCAGTAATGCTTTGCGGCTTAGACCGCTGATGACGTCGGTCTCCTTTCTCGCTCTCGCGAGAGTGACGTCGGTCTTCTTTCTCGCTCTCGCGAGAGAGATGTCATCAGCGGTCTAAGCCGCAAAGCATTACTGGGAACGCGAGGTCGGGCACGTGGGAAGGAGCCAGGAGGCCGTCGGAAGGTGAGAATAACTTTTTTTAATTTTAATTCTCTTTTTTACAGATTAAGGCCTGCGCCTGCCGCTGATTGGTCGCGGCCTGGCGGCCGCGACCAATCAGCGGCAGGTGCAGCTTACTGTTACAAACAGCTGCGCCTGTTGCTGATTGGTTGTGGCCTGGCAGGGGCCTGGCGGCCGCGACCGATCGACGGCCCGCGATTTCGGTTACAGACAGACACGATAAGGCGTTTATATATATAGATATAGTACTTTGCCCCGTTACTTCTTTAAGAGTAGTACAAAGAACCTATTGTCCCATTAAATTAATAAATATATTGCAGATTAACAGCAGCTCACTACTAGGTTTCCGGCATGAATAATGCTGAGCTAAATTCGGGCATTCTTTTAGTGTAAATTTTTCCGAAAGTTTTAGTTACGCTTTATCATACATAGATTAGCAGGGTCCCTATGCTCTTGGGGCCCCCGAGCCAGTGCCCATCTGGCCCATGCATTAAGATGGCACTGTTCTGGAGTCAGAAGCACTGTTGATTCTTCCTAATCTATATATACAGCTTTGGCAGGGGCGGACACTGACAGCTTGGGGCCCCTGTGTAAGAAATGTGTCTGCGGCCCCCTCCCTGCCAGGTATTCTGCTTATGATGAGGGCAATCAGGCAATGGAACCTCTGGAGCCTCGAGCTCCAGGAAACAAGCCAGATCACCCTCATTAGTACTGCTCTACAAGCAGGGACATACATAGAGTTCACAGGCCACCATGGCAAAAGTTTTATTTAGGTCCCCACACTTATAAACAATACATATATTTATATTTTTTCACTGAGATGGAGATATATACTGTATGTGTAATATATCTATACATATACAGTATATATTATATAAAATAATCTAAACAAGTTGAGGAAGCACACCATAGATCAATTATAAGGTGCAATTTATTGGCCCATGTGGTGAAATTTTGGTCCATAAGTGCAAACCTTTCTCAAGCCTAGAAAAAGGTCCACATTTATGAAACAAACCTTCGCCACATGGGTCAATAAATAGCACCTTATAAATGATCTATGGTGTGACACCTCAACTTTTTTGATTTATCTGGAAGGACTGAATATGTACCTATGAGGCTTTGAACACTATACCCACTTGTGCTGCTTTTTACTATAAATATATATATATATATATATATATATATATATATAGACAGAGAGAGAAAAAAAAAATACTGCAGCACATGTGCATGAATCTAGGCCATGTGAAAACACAGAAAAACATTAAAACCATTCAATTTAGATAATAATCCTCAAAAATATTTTTTTCAAAAAAAATTTTTTTTACTTACAGTAAGATGAAAAATGAAGGTTCTTAGTGCACAAATTGGCCAATTCATGTAAGCCCATCAACCACGGCAAAGTGACCTCCCCTGATGGGTCCCTGCTCTACCGTACTTCTGGGCCACCAGCCTACAATTTTGGACAAACATGTCACTACCGGGCTAAGCCTACAATTTATGGGCAGGTAGAGCTGATTGCGGCCACCTGCAAGGCCAATGGGAGGGGTGCAAGATCAGACTGGAGGCAGCTAGCATCCAGCAACTAATAATAATAATAATAATCTTTATTTATATAGCGCCAACATATTCCGCAGCGCTTTACAGTTGAACAGTTTCAAACACAACAGTCATAAGTAACAACGTTAACAATACAATAATTAAAGCGAAATAAGACGACCCTGCTCGTGGAGCTTACAATCTACAATGAGGTGGGGGGGATACAAAGCACAGGTTTGTATTTACAATGATGTATTTACAATGACGGTCCAGCCATCTTCAGGGGGTGGGGGTTAGATGGAGATAGTGAATGGGCTACACACACACAAACATGACTTTGATTACTGAATGTGATAGGCCGCTCTGAACAAATGTGTTTTGAGCGAGCGCCTAAAACTATGCAAATTGTGGATGGTCCTAATATTTTGGGGTAGAGCATTCCAGAGGATTGGCGCAGCACGGGAGAAGTCTTGGAGTCGGGAGTGGGAGGTACGGATTAGGGCAGAGGTTAGTCGAAAGTCATTTGCAGAGCGCAGCGGTCGGTTAGGCCGATAGACAGAAATGAGGGAGGAGATGTAAGGGGGTGCCGCACTGTGGAGAGCTTTGTGGGTGAGAACAAGTACTTTGAATTGTACCCTGTAATGAATTGGCAGCCAGTGTAACGACTGGCGAAGAGCGGACGCGTCTGAGAAACGATTAGCCAGATGGACAACCCTGGCTGCTGCATTAAGGATAGACTGGAGAGGGGAGAGTCGAGTGAGAGGGAGGCCAATTAATAGAGCATTACAGTAGTCTAGGCGGGAGTGGATCAGGGCGACAGTGAGAGTTTTTGTTGTTTCCATGGTGAGAAAAGGGCGGATTCTAGAGATGTTCTTTAGGTGTAAGCGGCAAGAGCGGGCAAGAGATTGTATATGGGAGGTGAAGGAGAGATCGGAGTCGAACATAACACCCAGACAGCGCACCTGCTGTCGGGGTGTTATTATGGTGCCACCCACAGAGAGGGAAATGTCAGATTTAGGGAGGTTAGTAGATGGTGGGAGCAGAAGAAGTTCAGTTTTGGAGAGGTTGAGTTTCAGATAGAGAGCAGACATGATGTTGGAGACTGCAGACAGACAGTCAGTGGCGTTCTGTAGTACAGCGGAGGTAAGGTCAGGGGATGATGTGTACAGTTGTGTGTCATCAGCATAAAGATGGTACTGAAAGCCAAATCTGCTGATGGTCTGTCCAATTGGGGCTGTATAGAGAGAGAAGAGAAGGGGGCCAAGGACTGAGCCCTGAGGTACCCCAACAGTGAGAGGAAGAGGAGATGAAGTGGAGCCAGAAAACAGAACACTGAAGGAGCGGTCGGAAAGATAGGAGGAGAACCAGGAAAGAGCAGTGTCCTTAATGCCTAGTGACTGGAGCCTAGAGAGTAGGAGAGGATGGTCAACAGTGTCGAAAGCTGCAGAAAGGTCGAGAAGAATGAGCAGAGAATGGTCACCATTACGTTTTGCTGTCAGAAGGTCATTGGTCACTTTGATGAGTGCAGTTTCTGTCGAATGTAGGGGGCGGAAACCGGACTGTGAAGGGTCTAGGAGGGAGTGAGTGGAGAGGTAACGGGTAAGGCGTGAGTATATCAGGCGCTCCAAGAGTTTAGAGATGAAGGGGAGATTGGAGACTGGTCTGTAGTTGTTTGTGCAGGATGGGTCAAGGGTGGGTTTCTTTAGTAATGGAGTAATGATAGAGTGTTTGAAGGAGGAGGGGAAAATGCCAGAGGAGAGGGAGAGATTAAAGATTGTAGTTAGGTGAGTTGTGACGACTGGGGAGAGAGACTGGAGGAGATGTGAGGGAATGGGGTCGGTTGTGCATGTAGTTGGACGAGAAGAGGAGAGGAGCCTGGAGACTTCTTCTTCTGTGATGGGAGCAAATGTGGAGAGTGAGCCAGGGGAAATGCAGGGAGGGATGGGAGTCACTGAACTTGGTGATTGGGAGCGGATTTCCTGACGGATATTGTCTATTTTCTCTATAAAGTGGGAGGCCAGGTCATCAGCGCAAATGTCTGTGATAGGGGCTTGTGCTTTTGGCCTGAGGAGGGAGTGAAAGGTGTCAAAAAGTTTCTTGGGGTTGTTGGATAGTGAGGAGATCAGGGTGGTGAAGTAGGTCTGTTTGGCGAGGTGAAGGGCAGAGTTATATGTCCTTAACATAAATTTGAAGTGTATGAAGTCTTCTGGTGTGTGTGTTTTCCTCCATAAGCGTTCAGCACACCTAGAGCATCGCTGGAGAAATCGGGTTTGCGATGTGAGCCAGGGCTGTTTCACTCTGTGTTTGGAGGTTCTGAGGGTGAGGGGAGCTACTTGGTCAAGGGTGCTTCTAAGAGTGTCATTGAAGTGATGTACAGCCAGATCAGGACAGGACAAAGAAGAGATTGGGGACAATGATGAGTGTAGGGAGTCTGAAAGTGTATGAGGGTTAATGGCTTGTAGATTTCTGACTGAATGGTAGGTAGGAGGGTGCTGGGGTGAGCGAGGATTTGTGAGTGTAAAGGAGAGAATGTTGTGGTCAGAGAGGGGAAGCGGTGAGTTATCTAGGTAGGAGATTGAGCAGAGCCGGGCGAAAACCAGGTCCAGGGTGTTACCGTCTTTGTGTGTTTCAGAGGTTGAGAGCTGAGAGAAGCCTAGAGAAGTGGTTAGTGATAGAAGCTGGGATGCAGATGTGGAAGTGGGGCTGTTAATGGGGATGTTGAAGTCTCCCAGGATAAGGGTTGGTAGTTCTGAGGACATGAAGTGCGGCAGCCAGGCAGAGAAATGGTCCAGGAAGTGGGTGGGTGAGCCTGGGGGCCGGTATATGACCGCTACTCTGAGGGAGAGGGGACGAAAGAGCCTGATGGTGTGGACTTCAAAAGAAGGGAATGAGAGTGATGGAACTGAGGGGATGACCTGGAAAGTGCATTGTGGGGACAGGAGTATGCCGACTCCACCACCAGGTCTATTTGTCGGTCTCGGGGAATGGGAGAATTGTAAGCCACCATGGGAAATGGCAGCAGGAGAGACAGTGTCAGAATCCTGAATCCAGGTTTCCGTGAGGGCCAACAGATTCAGAGAGTTTTTCAGAAAGTAATTGTGTAGGAAAGGAAGCTTGTTGCATACAGACCGTGGATTCCAAAGGGCACAATTGAAAGAAGGAGATGAAGGAGTGCAAGTGATATTAGTAAGATTATTAAGGTTTCGATGTGAGGTAGGGTAGGGGTTGAGGTTGGGGGATGGTGGACCGGGGTTGGGGGAGATGTCCCCTGAAATCAGTAGGAGCAGGAAGATAAAGAGCAAGTAGTTTTTGGAATTGTATGAAGATTTTATGTGCAGTGTGTTTGGGCAAGATGGGCTGAGGCTTTTTAAGAAGGTGAGAAGTGCATGGGAGCTGTACATGGGAGAAGCAAAGAGAGAGGAGCTGATGTATATGAGTCGTGATGGAGGGGGGATTGGTCGGTGAAAGTGGATTGCAAGAGAACATAGGAGGATAGGAATAAAGCACATGGTTAAAAGGGACAGCAGAGTGAGGGTTACCTGACTCCTGTCCTGACTAACTGCCATGTAATAACTGCTGTATCCCGACGCTTATCTTCGTGACGCTTTGCTTCTGTGATGCGTGCACCCCCACATGCGTGCACCCCTATGGATGGTTCTAAATTTATAGTCCAGACTGCAGGGTCTGAAGAGATGGATTGTGGGAACTGGTTGAGGATAATTTGGCAGCTGGGGTCAGCACACCAGGGTTTTTTTTTTTGTTTTTTTTTTGGGATGATCAAAGACATTCAGCCTGGCAACATCTATTTTAACACCTCCACCAGATAAGATCTACACTGATCCCAGTCATGGAAATGCAACAGTGAGTTTTAAGTACAATGCACCAAATGATTTATAACAAAGAATTAGCAGACACATTAAACTATGTTTCTAGATGGTAAAGCAGCAGATGACACAGCAGACAGCAAGCAGAGGGAATTTTTACCATTAGAGTCTATTGCAGCAGATGAGACAGCAATCAGAGGTGGGAAGTTGTACCATTTGAATATGTTGCAGAAGACAGCAAGCAGAGGGAATTTAGGAAGAGCAACTAATATATATCCGTTCGCATTTGGTTCTGCTGGTTCCAGCGCAGTCAGACTTGCAGTCAGGTGACAACTAGTGTTGCCTGTTAGTGAATAGAATGATGCATTGCAGAAGAGGCTGACAATCTAGTTGGCACATGGCAGCAAGTGTGCAGAGTGCCTCCTCGTGGTTATGTGATTACTGCTGGAACTGGCAAAGCCCAACCATGTATATAATATATTATATGTCTGGTATCCTTACCATCTGGTATCTACTTTATTCATTATCTGTGGAACTGATGTAAATAGCCAAGCGTAGCGCTCAGCAGCTCTATAGATAATAGAGAGAGCAGAGGCCAAGCATGCACAACCAGGACGAGACTGCAAACCCCTGTTCTCAGAATCACCGGGGTGCCCAGTGGACGAATCCCCAGTGATCAGCAAGTTTTCCAGAATCCAATGGATCACACATACATCGAACATATACTGTACATACACACACATACCATACATACATACACTGTACATACATATACCATACATACTTATTCACATATACTGTACATCCATAGACTGTTCATTTCTTTCTTGGTGGGCAAACTTACAAAATCAGCAAGGGATTAAATACTTATTTCCCCCACTGTACATATACCGTACATACACACACACACACACATATACCATACATACACAGTTATATCCACATTTAGTATACACATACTGTACACACATACAGTATACATACACATATACCGTACATACACACATACATGCACAGATGTACAGACACATGCATACACAGACATAGATACACACATATACATATACTGTACATAGATACACACATAGATACATATACATACATAGATGTGCATACACATGCATAAATACACACATATACATGCACACACAGTGCACACATATACATATACTGAACATACATACACACATAGAAACACATACATACACAGATGCACACACATACATACACATAGATACACACATATACTATACACACAGACCCACACATATGTACAGATACAAACACACATACATACTAATTTACGACTTCAGGTGTTCAGATGAGCCTTTGATGAGATTGGCCACATAGTGCAGAGATCAGCTGGAGAGGGCTGCAGACACACTGTGGTGGATGCGGACACAGCAGAGAGGACTGATATCAGCATCCTGCTGCTGCAGTGCTGTCCCACACAGTGAGCCTCCTTCCTGACCTCTTATCTGTGAGATGCTGCTGGGAATAGAACAATGGAGGGAGCAGAAGGCACATTGTAATTCCTGCTCTTCCTCCACTGCTGTCCCTGTGTGCTCTGCGGTCCGGGGCCCATGACTACATACAGTTGAGTGCTTACCATTGGGCGCACCATGCAGGAGGACAGAGATGACAGCCAGTGAGCGCGCTCACCAGTCTGGTGAGGAAAGCGTTCATTGACCAGCGTCTCTCCCTGCATGACACACCCCTTTTTGAACTCCTGAACTCTGCGCATGCTGCTTTCTCCCTGGCTCTGGGTATGTGCATGATTACTGGAAGGAGTGAGAGGGCCCAATGCTGCATGAAACTGAGCCCCTCTCACTCCCGCCTGTAATCTTTACTCAGTGACCCAATAGCAGGTGCATACTCTGCCGCTATATTCAGTATGTCCTGCCTGCAGGGGCCCCCCTCCACTTAACCTCTTAGCTTTGGTTAAGAGAGTTCAAGAAGGTAAACCTGGTAATAAACCATGTTTATTTTCTCTCTGAAAAGTCTGGCTGTGTCTGATGGCAGCTTCTTTCCCCCACAGCTTCACAATCTAGTGAAAGCTGCTTTGACTGCACTGAAGTTTAAAGGCCCCGTCTCACATAGTGAGATCGTTAGCGAGATCGCTAAAACATCACAGATTTTGTGGCGCAACAGCGACCTTGCCAGCGATCTCGCTACATGTGACACATAGCGGCGACCGGGCCTGCGCTGCGATGTCGCTGATCGTGCTCGAATGTCCTGGGCCATTTTTTGATCGCTGGTGTCCCGCTGGCCAGCATGCATCGCTGTGTTTGAAATACAGAAAATGTTATATGTAGTTTTTCATCAAATTAATGTTTGTGTGGATGTTTTGATTATCATAGAACCTTGAACCATAATATTTTTATTTATTTGAAAATATTTTGGTGGCTTTCATTCTAATGGTTAAACTATTCTTAGCAGCAATTAGTAGAAGTATCAGTTAATTGAAATGTATTGGAGATCTTGAAAGCCGAAAATATGAATTAGTTGGAACATGCTACATGTTGAGTAAACTCAATGCTAAAGAAAAAGTCATGTATAAAAAAGAAAAACAAAACCAAAAACAAAACACAAATATGAATATAACAATTTTAAAGCAATGGCAATGTTTTTTTCAAATAAAAATTACTATTGATATGTAGGTGTAAATAAGCTGTTAACTGGCCATTGTACTTTCAATAAACTTTACATGAATAAATAGTACAAGCGAATATAAGCAAACTTTTAGAGAAATCTGCTTATTTCTCCTCTTACAAGCCACTTCTTCCCATGTGTTGAACTCATAATTCACTCTAAAAAACACAATTGAAATCCATCTTGCTCAAGAGAAGATGGACTGCCAGCATTGTAAGGTGTCAAGTTATGCATAATAATGATTTCTGTGAAGACAGGAAGGGAAGAAAGAGAGAGAAGCAGAGATAGAAACTGAGTCAGATCATGCAGATTCTAGCTAGTATATCCCAGAGCTAGATTCACAGCTACACTTCTTAGTATTGTGTCAATTCCTTCATGCCTCTGCTAATTCTGCTGAGATGCTGTCAAAAGGTAAAAAGAGCAGAATCCTGTCATGGTATGTTTTGAGTCTTGGGTAGATAGTGTAGGAGTTAGCTTTGGGAGTCTCTCTGTGGATCTGGGAAGGGTTCTTATAGCATCAGGGGAGAGCCGTCCCCTGTTGTTTATACTCCTATCTGAGTGTGCCCGACCCTGCTCTGTCCGTGCTTCACGCCAATCATTGTCTGTCTGCCTGGGATTTTGATCCTGCTCTGTTACCGGATACGTCTTTGGTTTGCTGACTCTGTACTTGCTTTGCCCGTGCTATGTATGACCCTTGGCTTTGTGTGACCTCCCTTCTGAATACCCCTCCAGTACCGCACCTGCCCGTGTTGTGTATGACCCTTGGCTTTGTCTGACCACTCTGTGATTCTCCCGTGTCACCAGTTACAGCAGCGTTTTGGGAGCGCAGCGATAGCTCCGCCCCCTCCCTCTGACGCGCGGTCACGTGACCGCAGGTCCTGCGGTCTTTGAGTGCTTCCATACCGCTCTGGCCTTCCCGCAGGTCCTGGACCCAGGTTGTCTGCACCCACGTGGTGCCCCTGCCTCCCTCTGCAAGGTAAGACGCTGTGTATCAGTCCACCACCCTGTGTGCTAGCCCCCTGAGCTGTCAGGCAGTAACCCAGTCCCAGACTAGAAGTCTGACATTATAAACGACCATAACAGTTCCTTCCCCCGCCCCTGAAAGAAAGGTGTGTGAGTGTGGGAATTACAGCTTGCATCATGGACCCTATGCAAACATTATCTGATCAGGTTAAACAATTGTCGCAGATGTTTCAGAAACTAAATGTGGAGCAGCGCTCTATGGCCCAAACCCAGCAGCAGCTGGCTAATACTGTACAGGGGACCCTCGGTCCCGATACCAGGGACATGTCACTTACTTCCCCGGAGTCTCCGGTTAAACTGCCGGACTCCTTTTCTGGGGACAAAAGGGAGTACAGGGCTTTTACAGAGGGATGCAAATTGTTTTTTTTCCCTGAGACCCCGTTCTTCTGGGGGTGAATTCCAGAGGGTGGGGGTGATTATTTCCCTACTTCGGGGTGCCCCACA
Organism: Dendrobates tinctorius; assembly: GCF_039654945.1. Lineage (NCBI taxonomy): Eukaryota > Metazoa > Chordata > Amphibia > Anura > Dendrobatidae > Dendrobates > Dendrobates tinctorius. Next base: position 17,308,679 of record NW_027361775.1, on the reverse strand, counting down.
AGCCTGGGCATTCTTCCTTGCCCCAGAACGTATGACTGTGGATGCATTTTTGAGGCCTTGGGCCGCATTTATGACGAATCAGACAGGGTTCGCCTGGCAGAGGACATGATGATGAGCGCACATCAGGGTCGGCACCCAGCAGAGTGGTTCTGCTCCGAGTTCTGACGGTGGTCAGCAGAGGTCTCCTGGGATGATGCCGCTCTGCGAGGACTATTCCGTAGAGGCCTGTCAGAATGCCTTCAGGATGCCTTGGCCCTGCATCCACCTCCTGACAACCTGTTGGATGCCATGACCCAAGCCATGCGGATGGATCGCCGGCTCAGAGCCAGAGGGGTTATGCACACCGAATCATCCTTGTTTTCCAGCAGTAAAGAGGTGAAGGCTAGTCCTGTGCCTATGCAAATTTGGTGCCACCTCGGTCAGAGAGAAAGACAGGAAGCGCCGCCGTGAGAAACAACTTTGCTTCTACTGTGGGGAGCCAGGACATTAGAGGAGGGATTGTCCAGTGTGTCCAACGTCCTCCAAGCCGACGGGAAACTACTAGGACTGGGTAGTGATCGAGGAGGCTGCCCAGACCCCCAGGTACTTTTTTCCTCATGCCCTAAATTTCTGCTTAATGTCGAACTGGTCGTAGACAACTATCATTTTGTTTCTACAGCCTTGGTGGACTGCGGTTCATCACTTAACCTGGTCAGTTCCAGTACCGTCTCCAGGGTCAAGATAGGGACAGGCAGGTTGGAGACCCCTCTGAAAATCGTGGCCATAGACTCTTCCCCTCTTACCCGTTCGGGGATTCATTACGTTACTAACAGTTTTATTTTGCATGTTGGTTCCTCCCATGTTGAGGAGATGAAATGTTTTGTCATGGACAACCTGCCCGAAGGGCTGGTATTGGGCATGCCGTGGCTTCAACGGCACAACCCAGTTATTGATTGGGAGAAAAGAGAAATTCTTAAGTGGGGTCCTAAATGTATTGACTGTTTCTATAAACCTGTGTTCTGTGTTACACCCGCAAAACCTGCCTATGAGTATTCTGTTTGTCTGGAGGGTATTCCGGAGTACCTTAAGCACTTTGAGGACGTGTTCTCCGAAAGCAAGGCCGAGGCATTACCCCCACATAGGTCATTCGATTGCGCAATAGACATAATCCCTGGGGCCAAATTGCCCAAAGCCCGTTTATTTAATTTGTCAGGACCTGAGCGTCTGGCAATGAAGGAATACATAACGGAAAGTCTCCGTAAAGGGCATATAAGACCCTCAGTTTCTCTAGTAGCAGCGGGGTTCTTCTTTATTAAAAAGAAAGATGGTGGCCTGCGCCCCTGCCTCGACTTCCGAGAACTCAACAAAATTACTGTCAGGAATACGTATCCCCTACCCCTGATTCCAGATTTGTGTAACCAACTCTCAGGGGCAAAATGGTTCTCCAAATTGGATCTTAGAGGGGCTTATAATTTGATAAGAATTAAGGAAGGGGATGAATGGAAAACTGCCTTTCTCACGTCAGAGGGATTGTTTGAAAATTTAGTTATGCTATTTGGCCTCACTAATGCACCAGCGGTTTTTCAAAATTTCATTAATGTGGTGTTCGCGGACCTCATCGGCTGCTTTGTTGTCATTTACTTGGACGATATTCTGATTTATTCGACTGACAAAGAGTCTCATTTGTTGCATGTCAAAATGGTACTTCAAATGCTCAGGGAATACCAATTATTTGTTAAACCTGAAAAATGTACATTTTTTGTCCAGGAGCTAACGTTCTTGGGGCTCATAATCTCGCCACAGGGGTTTCGAATGGATTCCAAGAAGGTGCAAGCCATTGTGGAGTGGGTCCAACCTAAGGACCTGAAAGGACTCCAGGGCTTCTTGGGATTCGCGAACTATTACCGTAGATTCATCAAGGGCTTCTCACAGATTGCGAAGTCTCTTACCGATCTCACATGCAAAGGGGCTGGTATCAAAAATTGGTATCCCTCAGCGAAACAGTCCTTTCTGGTTTTAAAAAGTTGCTTTATGTCTGCTCCAATACTAGTGCAACCAGACCCATCCTTGCCATTTGTTGTGGAGGTTGACGCCTCTGAGGTAGGGATAGGGGCTGTATTGTCTCAGGGGCCAGCTACTCTGACTAACCTTAGACCTTGTGCTTATTTTTCCAAAAAGTTTTCTTCGGCAGAGAGAAACTATGATGTTGGGAATAGAGAGCTTTTGGCAATTAAGCTGGCATTTGAAGAATGGATACATTTTTTGGAAGGGGCAGAACATCCGAATACGGTGATCACTGATCACAAAAATCTGGAATATATCAAAACTGCTAAAAGATTGACCCCCAGACAGGCCCGTTGGCCACTTTTTTTCCAGATTTCAATTCTCAATTACATTCCGTCCAGGGTCTAAAAATGTGAAAGCAGATGCATTATCACGCAGTTTTGAACCATTGTCTGCCCCTGATCCGCCGTCATCCATTCTTCAACCTGGGGTGGTTCTAGCTGCGCTGTCATCGGAACTTGAGCGGGAGATTATGGAGGCTCAATCTTTAGCTCCAAGATCCAAACCCGCTAATAAATTGTTTGTCCCACAACACTTGCGTTCCGATCTCCTGCGAGAGTTTCATGACTCTAATTTGGGTGCTCAGCCAGGTATTGCTGCCACAGGTGAGGCAATTAAAAGAGTCTTTTGGTGGCCATTTATGTCGGCGGAGATTAAGAAACCTGTCACTGCTTGTGGGGTTTGCGCACGTTCAAAGAGCTCTCATTGCCGGCCGGGGAATTGGTGCCTTTACCAATTCCAAGAAGGCCGTGGACTCATTTGTCCATGGACTTCATCACTAACCTCCCTCCTTCTTGGGGTAATACGGTAATTTGGGTAATTGTAGATAGATTCTCTAAGATGGCACATTTTGTACCCATGACTAAGTTACCATCTGCAGAAGTTCTGTCTCGACACTTTCTTTCTCAAATTGTTCGCCTCCATGGGGTACCTACTAACATTGTTTCTGACAGGTGGACACAATTTGTGGCTAAGTTTTGGCAGGCTTTCTGCAGGAAGTTGGGGATATCTCTGTCTTTCTCCTCAGCGTACCATCCAGAGAGCAATGGACAGACAGAAGGCACCAATCAGTCATTGGAACAGATCCTCCGGTGTTTGACTTCTACTTCACAGGACGAATACCATTGGCGGAGTTCGCTTTTAACAGTCGAATAAACCAATCCACGGGTAGGTCACCGTTTTTTATTAATTATGGATTGAACCCTCACTTTGGTGAGTTCTCACAGCTGGATTCAAACTGTCCAGGGGCTGAGGACTCTGTCAGCAGAATAAGTGATTTATGGACTAAGGTTTGGGCGGACATTTCCAGAGCACAGGAGAAATATAAATGTTTTGCTGACAATAAGAGGGATCCGGGTCAGACACTACAGTGTGGGGATAAGGTGTGGCTTTCTACGCGAAACATAACCTTAAAATTACCTTCCGCCAAGCTGGGACCTAAATTCATTGGCCCTTATGTGATAACCGAGGTAATCAACCCAGTGGCATATTGCTTACTTCTCCCTTCATCCTTGAAACTTCATAATGTGTTCCATAGGTCTCTACTCAAACCTGTAGGCTCGGTGGTAGAGGAACCTGGTTCTATACCAACTCCAGCGTTGGTAGACAGTCATATGTAGTTCGAAGTGCAAACCATTGTAGAGTCCCGGTGGGTACGCGGTTCCTTGCAATATCTTGTACATTGGAAGGGGTATGGTCCGGAGGATCGATCGTGGGTACCAGCCAGGTTAGTGCACGCTGATCGCCTGGTTAGAGCGTACCATGCTCGATATCCTGAAAGACCTGGGGGTCCGGAGGCCCCCCGTTGAAGGAGGGGTATTGTCATGGTATGTTTTGAGTCTTGTGTAGGTAGTGTAGGAGTTAACTTTGGGAGCCTCTCTGTGGATCTGGGGAGGGTTCTTATAGCATCAGGGGAGAGCCGTCCCCTGTCATTTATACTCCTATCTGAGTGTGCCTGACCCTGCTCTGTCCGTGCTTCACGCCAATCATTGTCTGTCTGCCTGGTATTTTGATCCTGCTCTGTTACGGGTTACGTCTTTGGTTCACTGACTCTGTACCTGCTTTGTCCGTGCTGTGTATGACCCTTGGCTTTGTCTGACCTCCCTTCTGAATACCCCTCCAGTACCGCGCCTGCCAGTGTTGTGTATGACCCTTGGCTTTGTCTGACCACTCTGTGATTCTCCCATGTCACCAGTTACAGCAACGTTTTGGGAGCGCAGTGATAGCTCCGCCCCCTCCCTCTGATGCGCGGTCATGTGACCGCAGGTCCTGCGGGCTTTGAGCACTTCCATACCGCTCTGCCCTTCCCGCAGGTCCTGGACCTGGGTTGCTGCACCCACGTGGTGCCCCTGACTCCCTCTGCGAGGTAAGATGCTGTGTATCAGTCCACCACCCTGTGTGCTGGCCCCTGAGCTGTCGGGCAGTAACCCGGTTCCAGACTAGAAGTCTGACAAATCCCTCTTTGTCGGTGTTTAGTATATGGGAGACATCATAGCAGCTAGTCTCCTTCCACTAGCTCAGAATTGATAGCAAATCAGTGATAGAACCGAGGAGGGAAAAACAGGTAAAAACAGGACACAAGTTATAAAGTGTCATTCCTCAAGTACACAGCAGCTTATTCTGAAAAGTAACTTGACAGTTCCCATTTAAAGGATGACTGTTGATTCAACAAACTATACATAAATCATAGTACACAGGAAGATAAGAGACTGTTATATTGTATATTTTCAGAGAAATATGCATCTCTTTCAACTTATGAGGCTCTTTTTTATCCCTCTAACTTCTGAACTCTTCATTCACTCAGAAACACAGCTAATGTTTGTCTTTGTCAAAAACAGATTGCAGTTGCATATTGAAGTCTATGCAAAGGGGAGAGGGAGGAGGAAGAAGGAGATTGAAAATTAGAGTTAATTAGAGCTGCATAGATACACACAGACATGTGTTACTGCTTTCTAGTAAGTGTAGAATACACAACTGCAATGCTTAGTTCAGGTGAAATCCAGTACTTGATTTATTTCATGCTGCTGTTTCTTCTGATTAATGTGATATATAGAGATGGACACAGGACTCTCTCACGTCTCTGTTAACCATATTTGAGAGACCTCGTGGCAGCTAGTCTTCACCCACTAGCTCAGAGATAATTGAAAATTAAAGGTAAGGCCTGCAAGGTAAAAAGTTGTGAAAAATGAAGGATGTAAATCATATAATCACCATAAATATATACCAGAACCCGAATCGCATTGAAAACCTTTGGACTCTCTGCAATAGACTTCCCCTGGAACTGTGAACTTTGCAACGGACTTCCAAGAGAAGTCCATGTTTGCCGTTTAGCACCGGACACTAACTGTCAAGCTTTCCTCTTTTGCTACTGTGTTGTCACCTGATACTCATAGTTCGATATTAGAATGCAGGACACAGTGAGCGTAGCACTCAGAAGAGACTATAAGTCTGAGCATTATATCGCTCAGGAGTACAGATGAGCGACTTTGCCTTTTTTCGGGTCGAGTCGGGTTTCATGAAACCCGACTTTCGTAAAAGTCGGGTCAAACGAAATCGGCTGACTATAGGGAAAAGTCGGAGGCCGACTGAAACACAAAACCCAATGCAAGTCAATGGGGAAGCAAAGTCGGCAGGGAGTGGAAGACAGTAAACACACCTACAGTGCCCATTTCAATGCCAAAAAATCAATTCTTATAACTGAAGCTTGTCTACCTTAATTTACTTCCTAATAATAGTTACGCATTGAAAACTGGGGGTTATTTGGCTAAAGTTGTGGGGCCGTTGGCCTGGCTCCAGGTTTTCGTGTGCCCTGGGCCAAAGAGTGTCAGTGCTCTCCTTTAACACATACCACAACTCAAGATGCTCTGATACGCCACAGAAATATAGGTATAGTACAATGACACATATTTCACTGCTTACATGACATGACTGATCTATTTTAAATTGTACAATAGCTCAAAAACAGGACAGTATATTACTCCATACACTGTCATGGCCACCACATTGTGCGCCAGACAGAATAATGAGCCCCATATATTTCTCCATACCAAATAATTAGTCACATATAATGTTCCATACAGTATATGATGAGCTTCACATAATGCTCCATATATAATGTGACCCATTTGTAATGCTCCAGTGTATAATGGGCCCCTTAGATGCTGCTCCAGTGTCTGATCTGCCCCATTTACATTGCTCCAGTACATGATGGGCCCTATTTTTAATTATCCCAGGCATAGTATGTAAAAAGAGATCCATGGAGTAATCTGAAGTGTGTGCTTCCACATCCTTCACTTTTGGTGTGGGTGAAGGACACAAGGATAGGGGTTGCTCCTGACCAGAAGCCTGCAGTTACGACTCATTGCTTGCATTTTTTACAACTTCAGAAGAGGAGGCGATAGAGCTGGAGGCTGTTTCAGCAATGTAAGCCACAAACAGTTCCTGATACTCCTGCTTTAAAAGCAGTCTACCTACTCCCAGAAAAGGGAGCCTTACAGGCCTTCCAGAGCTACACCATGACGCTGGCTCAACACCTCCTGCCTTAGCTGCTATTGTGTTTTTGGCACTACCAGCAGATGCACCACCACCACCATCAGTACCAGGTGGCCCTCCACGCCCACATCCGCATCCTCTTCCACCATACTTCCTCATGTTTTGGAATATGGACCCAAAATACCAGCAGATATATGGTACTGTATCAGAAGCGTACAGCTCTATACAGTCTATGGATAACAGTAAATCTCCGTATATATTTCATGCGGCATACACAGACGCTCACAGGCTCAGTATGGATTACCCAATAAAATAACAAGTTGAAAAAGGGTACAGTATCACCAGATACAAGGTATATATAGTATAGTGTAAACATTCTGATTCTCCGTATACATTTCAGGAGGCAGACACAAACGCTCTCAGGCCCAGTATGGATTACACAAGAATATGAAAAGCTGTAAATGGGTTATGTAACACAAGCGTACAGCTGTATACAGTGTTGGGGTAATCTTAAAGTTCCAAATATATTGCCGGCGTAACAGACAGACGTTTACAGACTCATTATGGATTACACCAGAATCTAAATAGCTAAAAAGGTTATTGTATCAGAAGCGTTCTGCTGTATACAGTGTTGGCCAAATTGAAAATATCGGTATATAGTTCCGTAGTCACCCTCAGATGCTCACTCAGTTTGGATTTGACCATAATAAAAAATGTTGTTTTAAAAAAGGTCCTGGATAACAAGATAGCAAGTATATATTTTTTAGGGTAAAGTTGAAATCTCCGTATAAATAGTCCCGTAGTCACTCTCAGACGCTTACACAGTATGGATTTGACCGTAATGCTAAATGTCGAACAAAGGTACTGCATAACAAGATACAAGCTGTATCGAGTATAGTGTAAAAATTTGTTTCTCCGATTCACCGTATATATATAGAAGGCGTAACCCACACACGCTCACTCACTCTGGATGATGTAGGGAAGGTGGACTGACAGACAAACCAGCCTGTAGTGAGAAGCAGAGGTGTAGCGCAGTGTAGGTGTGAAACTGCTAAGATATAGAGAAAGGGTGCAGTGTTTTAGCTTGCCCATTGGAGGCCAGTGGAGCGTGTAGGAGTGGGACTGAATAACTGCCATTGGTCAGAGAAACTGTTAGGTGATGGTGGGCGGAGTTACCAGAACTGGAACTATAAAAGTCTGAGGGAAGGTTCTGGAAGAGTCAGTCAGCGAAGGGAGCACAGTAAAGAGGAAGACCTGCTGAGTAAATAGAGACAGTGGAAAGGCTCCAGAAAGGACTGACAGTTGAGGCGGTCACGGGGGGGTGGCCCAGAGGATGGTAGCCGCAGACGAAGATGGCCTGGGGCCATCATATGGACGGTGTGCTCAGACTGGTGCAGCGCTGTGGTGGTTGGGCCTAGGCCAGCCACAGTGGAAGAGCCACAGAGGACGCCACGATTATAGTTACAAAGGAAGTGAAGGTATCGGGGCCTGTATACAGAGAAATGTGAAACGGCTGTGGTGAATTGCTGTTGTCGACAGAAGGATGGGCACTAAAAACGGACCAGTTTAATACAAACTCTGTCTCAGTCTCGTGTTTGTCTGCGGCAAGAAGAGGGTCCCCCCACAGTTGGTTATCCTACAGATGATACCTTAATACTAATTTTTGAAACAAGGTACTGCATCAGCACATACCAGGTGTGTCTAATCTAGGGTTAAATTTCTGTCTATACTTCCGGAGTCAGACACAGACACTCACAGGCTCACTATGTATTACACCAGAATTAAAAAAGTAGAAAAAGGGAAAGGTATTCATAGTGTACACCAGTATACAGTGTTGTGGTACTTTTAAATCTTCGTATATATTTCAATCTCAGTAAGCCAGTCTAGAATCTCCGCTACTGGAAACTACATGGATACAAGTATAGACGCAAAGTCGAGTGTTAGCAGAAATTTTGGAATTACTCATCGCGGGAAAACCTCCCGGTAGGTGTTGCAGAGGCGATGCAGACCCTCAATTACTGTGTCTGTGGAGAAAGCGAAAAAGGTTCTTTGTGAAGGAAGTATTGCTTTATCGCAGTAGCGTGGATCACATCACCGTTACTCGTCTCCATCAAATTGTGATCACAGGGAGAGATGTACCCATGGTCCTCACTGCCTATCATGATGTGTCTGGTCATTTTGGAGTGCAAAAGACAGAACCCACAGGCTGTAGGCGATTCTATTGGAATGGCATGAGAGGAGACATTGAAAAATGGTGGCAGGAATGTCACACGTCTGTGACTATCACAACTGTGAACGGTGATCATAAACCACCACTGCATCCGCTTGTAAGTTGATGTCCATTTCATAAGGTAGCCATTGATCATCTGAAGGTAGAGGCCAGCAGGACAGGCCATAGCTACATCTTAACCATCATTGATCAATACACCAAATTTCTAGTGGCCGTCCCTGTGAAGGATTTAACTGGCTAGACTACACAGTGGTGGAGCAGGGAGAGGTAAGTATTGCAACTTGCAAGTGCTGTGGCCATGACCAAGCAGGGGGGGCACAATCGTGGTCGACGGTACTGGCACAGGGCCCCTCATAGTACGCTGGTGTGTCTGATGGTGTCTGAGACACTCTATTGTACTATGAGGGGCCCTGTGCCATTGCCGTCGGCCATCAGTGGGCCCATCTACCTGTTCAGAGCAACTGCACTTGCCCGGGTGCGCCAGGTCTTGACCCCAGCCATTGGGGGAGGGGTGGGCAGCCCAGTTAGGAAGGCTTAAAAATTGGCATATGTTGATGTGTTGGCTGGACATTCAGCTGCTGCAAAGGGCGTAATTGGGCAAGTCCGAGGAAGAGGAGGAAAAAACCGAGGCACTTGTCTGATAACCTATGTGTCATCAGGGGAAGGTGGGACAAAATCCTTTGAAACCCATGCATGGTTCATTTTAACGAAGGTTAGATCATCAACATTTTGGGTCGACAGATGGGTCCTTTTTTCTGTCAGGATTGATCCAGCAGCACTGAAGGCTCTTTCAGATAACACACTAGCAGCAGGGCAAGCGAGCTCCTGTAAGGCATATTGTGCCAATTCAGGCCAGGCGTCCAGTTTAGAGGCCCAATAGTCAAAGGGGAATGACCTGTGAGGGAGAACATCGATATGGGAGGAAAAAGTAGTTTGTAACCATAGTTGACAACTGCTGCATCCTGTCACTTTTAATCGATGCAGTATTAGCAGTCGTGTGAGCGGTACTTGAGAAATCATTCCACAACATGGTCATTAAACCCCTGTCTCCAACGCCACTTCTGGTGTGTGCACCATGAACACCTCTTCCATTGTGCCCACTATGGCTCGTGGGAGAAATAGCACCGCTGCTGTGTGCTGGGAAAGCCTCAAACAAACGGTTTACCAGAGTTGCTTGTTTGTTTGCCAATATTATCTCTACGTTCTCCTGTGGCATGATGTTGTGCAATTTGCCTTTGTAGCGTGGATCGAGGATGCTGGCCATCCAGTAGTCATCATCCCTCATCATTTTGGCAATGCGGGGGTCCCTTTTTAGAATTCGCAAGGCATAATCGCACATGTGGGCCAATGTTCCCGGTGTCAATGATGTACTGCCCGTGGTAGGTGGAGGAGCAGTTTCTGGCAAATCCACATCCCTACAGTCACGCACAAACACTGTACCTGACCTTGGAACACCAACATTTTCTCTTGCCCCCTGAGAAACATCCTCCTGCCCAAAATAATCATCCCCCTCATCCTCATCCTCCTCCTCTTCTTCTTCCTCCACCTCATCCAGGACAGTTCCCTGACCAGACAATGGCTGACTGTCATCAAGGCTTCCCTCCTCCTCCGCTGCAGACGCCTGATCCTTAATGTGCGTCAATCTTTGCATGAGCAGATGCATAAGTGGGATGCTCATGCTTATGATGGCGTTGTCTGCGCTTACCAGCCATGTGCATTCCTCAAAACACTGAAGGACTTTACAGAGGTCTTTCAGCTTTGACCACTGTACACCCGACAATTCCATGTCTTCCCTCAAACTGCCTGCCCGTGTATCCTCCCACAAATGCATTACAGCCTGCCTCTGTTTGCACAGCATCTCAACCATGTGCAGGGTGGAGTTCCACCTTGTCTATGATTAGGCGGTGCTTGGGGAGGTGGAGCAATCGCTGCAGCTTCTGCATACGACTGCAGTGTATGGCCGAGCGACGGATGTGTGAGCACAGTCTTCGCACCTTATGGAGGAGGGATGTTAACTCTGGATAGTTATTAAGGAAGCACTGCACCACCAGGTTCAAAGTGTGAGCCAGGCAAGGTATGTGTGTGAGTTTTGCACGGGCTATGGCTGCCACAAAATTACGGCCGTTATCACTGACTACCTTGCCTGCCTCAAGATGTAGACTGCCCAGCCATGACTCTGTTTGTCGCTGCAAGTAGTCAGCCAGTACCTCCGCAGTGTGTCTGTTGTCGCTCAAAGACATCATCTTTAACACAGCCTGCTGACGCTTACCACTAGCTGTTCGATAGTGGGACACCTCGTGTGTAACACTGCCAGCTGCAGATGTAGTGCTCATGCGACTGCGCTCTGTGGACGAGCTCTCGCTGATAGACGAGGAGGAGGAGGAACGAAAGCCTACAGCCAACTGTTTCTTATACCGTGGGCTAGGCAGCACTGTTCCACCGCCGCTGTCCCCAGTGGAGCCTGCATCCACCACATTAACCCAGTGCGCAGTGATTGCCACGTAATGGCCCTGGCCATGCCTACTGGTCCATGCATCTGTTGTGAGGTGCACCTTTCCACTCACTGACTGTTTTAGTGCATGGACAATGCGGTCTTCCACAAGACGGTTGGGGTGAATTACACAAGGAAAGGGGTTTTTTATGACCCGAACCCTGCACTGACGACTCCGTGCTTGCAGGTTTCGACCGTTCAGAAGAGGAGGCAATAGAGCTGGTGGCTGTTTCGGCAATGTACGCCAAAACCTGTTCCTGATGCTCCGGCTTTAAAAGCGGTTTTCCTACTCCAAGAAAAGGCAGCCTTACAGGCCTTATTGGGCCAGAGGATGACGCAGGCTCAACACCTCCTGCCTTAGCTGCTATTGTGCTTTTGCCAGAACCAGTCGATGCACCACCACCATCAGTACCAGCTGTGCCCCCCTGCCCACGTCCGCGGCCTCTTCCACCATACTTCCTCATGTTTGGGAAAATGTACCAAAAATACCAGCAGAGAGATGGTACTGTATGAGGAGCATCCAGCTGTGTAAGGTGTATTAAACAAATTAAATCAACGTATATATTGTGTTAGTCACAGACGCTCTCACAGTATGTATTGGACCGTAATCCAACAAGCAGATATACAGAACTGTATCTGAAGTGTACAGCTGTATACGATTTTTGTGCAACTAACAATCTCCGTATATGTATTTACGGAGTGTCACACACACACGCTGACTAGGTATAAAAGTAACTGTAATGCTAACGGCAGATATACAACACTGTTGGAAAATCTGACAGCTCTATACGATGTGTGTATGAAAAATTGTCAAGCTCCATGTATTTGTATACGACTGACACACGCTGTCTCTGGCTAATTTTGACCATAATCAAACAGCAGATATACGAAACTGTTTGAAAAACGGACACGACTCTAAGGTGTAGGTCTGGAAAAACGTAAAAACTCCTCGGCTTTTTTTTCCAGAGTCACACACAGGTAGCTTCTATTTGTCCGTGCTAGAAGGCGGCACACAGTAGTGTGTGAGGAGCATACAATGCTGTACGGTGTGTGTATGTAAAATTGTCAAGCTCCGTGTATTTGTATACGGACTGACACACGCTGTCTCTGTCTAGTTTTGACTATAATCAAACAGCAGATATACGAAACTGTTTGAAAAACGGACACGACTCTAATGTGTAGGTCTGGAAAAACTGAAAAACACCTCGGCTTTTTTTTCCAGAGTCACACACAGGTAACTTCTATTTGCTCTTCCCCTCTCCCCATCTGCTACTCACCTTTTATCTCTAACCTCCTCATTTGGCCTTTCGCAGCTTACTAATTCTCCAACGCATGAAGACGGAAACTCCCTCGACTTGGTCTTCTCTCGGCTTTGTGCAGTGGATGACTTTGCAAACTCCCCTCTCCCGCTCTCTGACCACAATCTTCTTTCATTCTCTATAAAGAACTGCCAGGCTGCTCAGGTCACCCCCACTGTCCAGACTTATAGAAACATACAGGCCATTAACACCCAGAAACTTCTGAAGAACTTGCAGTCTTCATTGGCCCCTATCTCCTCCCTCTCATGTCCTGATTCTGCATTGAAGCATTACAATGAAACACTTCAAAGTGCCCTGGATGAATTTGCACCCCCTATAAATAGAACACCACAACGCAGACGGCGACAACCCTGGCACACGGTGCAAACACGTTTCCTGCAGCGGTGCTCCAGGTGCGCCGAACGTCTGTGGAGAAAATCCAATCTACACGAAGATTTCATCCATTTTAAGTTTATGCTTAGAACATACAACACTGCCCTTCACCTCTCCAAACAAACCTATTTCAACACCCTCATCATCTCACTGTCCAATAAACCGAAACGTCTCTTTGACACTTTTCATTCTCTACTCAATCCAAGAGTACAGGCCCCAACCACGGAGCTCCGAGCTGACGATCTGGCCAACTACTTCAAAGAAAAAATTGAACAGATCCGACAGGAAATTATCTCCAAATCCCCTCATACCATGCACTGTCCTCCCTCCCCCACTGCATCTAACTCACTCTCTGATTTTGAACCAGTCACAGAAGAAGAAGTAAGCAGGCTCCTTGCATCTTCTCGCCCAACTACTTGCACCAGTGACCCATTTCCGTCACATCTCCTCCAGTCCCTTTCCCCTGCTGTCACCCCTCACCTAACTAAAATATTTAACCTCTCTCTATCTTCTGGTATTTTTCCCTCCTCATTTAAGCATGCCATCATACATCCACTACTTAAAAAACCATCCCTCGACCAAAACTGTGCCGCTAACTATAGACCTGTCTCTAATCTTCCCTTCATCTCTAAACTCCTGGAACGCCTGGTCCACTCCCGTCTTATCCGCTATCTCTCAGAAAACTCTCTTCTCGACCCTCTCCAATCCGGTTTCCGCTCTTTACACTCCACTGAAACTGCCCTCACTAAAGTCTCTAATGATCTGCTAACAGCTAAATCAAATGGTCATTACTCCATGCTAATTCTCTTGGATCTCTCTGCAGCATTTGACACTGTGGATCATCAGCTCCTCCTCACTATGCTCCATTCCATTGGCCTCAAGGACACCGTTCTCTCCTGGTTCTCCTCCTATCTCTCCGACCGCTCCTTTACTGTTTCTTTTGCCGGTTCCTCCTCCTCTCACCTTCCCCTTACTGTTGGGGTTCCTCAAGGATCGGTTCTAGGCCCCCTCCTCTTCTCCTTGTACACTGCCCCTATTGGTCAAACAATCAGTAGATTTGGTTTCCAGTACCATCTCTATGCTGATGACACCCAATTATACGCTTCTTCTCCTGACATCACGCCAGCCTTTCTAGAAAACACTGGCGATTGTCTAAACGCTGTGTCTAATATCATGTCCTCACTATATCTGAAACTGAACCTGTCAAAGACTGAACTCCTTGTGTTTCCTCCCGCTACTAATGTACCTACACCCGACATTGCCATTTCCGTCTGTGGTTCCACTATTACTCCCCAGCAACATGCCCGCTGTCTTGGGGTCATACTTGATTCCGAGCTTTCCTTTGCCCCCCACATTCGATCACTGGCTCGCTCTTGTCATCTGCACCTCAAAAACATTTCTAGAATTCGACCTTTTCTTACTTTTGACTCTGCAAAAACTCTTACTGTTTCTCTTATTCATTCTCGTCTCGACTATTGTAACTCTCTTCTAATCGGTCTCCCTCTTACCAAACTCTCCCCTCTCCAATCTGTCTTGAATGCTGCAGCCAGGATCATATTCCTCACCAATCGTTACACCGATGCCTCTACCTTGTGCCAGTCATTACACTGGCTACCCATCCACTCCAGAATTCAGTATAAACTTATTACCCTCACCCACAAAGCCCTCCATGGCTCAGCACCACCCTACATCTCCTCCCTTGTTTCAGTATACCACCCTACCCGCGCCCTCCGTTCTGCTGATGACCTGAGGTTAGTATCCTCAATAGTCAGAACCTCCCACTCCCGTCTCCAAGACTTTACACGTGCCGCGCCAATTCTTTGGAATGCACTTCCCAGGTCAATACGATTAGTCCCCAATCCCCACAATTTTAAGCGTGTCCTGAAAACGCATTTATTCAGACTGGCCTATCGCCTCAACACATTAACCTAACCTATCCCTGTGTGGCAGAGCCAAAAGTTTTACCATAACCAGGTTCCCAGCATCATGTTCCCACATGCTTTATGCATCCATTAGCCCTCTGTGTCTGTACTGTTACACACTTAACATTATGGCTGGTCCATACAATCAGGGCAACTGTTACCACCCACCTTTCGTGTCTACCTCTTTCCTCATAGACTGTAAGCTTGCGAGCAGGGCCCTCACTCCTCTTGGTATTTGTTATAATCTACTGTATGTGATTATTGTTATGCTGTAATGTCTATTGTCTGTACAAATCCCCTCTGAAATGTAAAGTGCTGCGGAATATGTCGGCGCTATAAAAATAAAATTTATTATTATTATTATTATTATTTGTCCGTGCTAGAAGGTGGTACACGGTAGTGTGTGAGGAGTGTACAATGCTGTACGGTGTGTGTATGTAAAATTGTCAAGCTCCGTGTATTTGTATACGGACTGACACACGCTGTCTCTGTCTAGTTTTGACCGTTATGAAACAGCAGATATACATAACTGTTTGAAAAACAGACACGACTCTAAGGTGTAGGTCTGGAAAAACGGACAAACTCCTCGGCTTTTTCTTCCAGAGTCAAACCCAGATAGCTTCTATTTGTCCGTGATACCAGCCGGTACACGGTAGTGTGTGAGGAGCGTACACCGCTAGACGGTGTGTGAAAAAATGAATGCTCAGTAACTCACCAGGACAAAATAATAAAATTTGGAGTGCTTTGAAAAAAGCAGTTTGAACAGCAGTGTGCACACAGCAATGCAGCTAGCAGGTAGCCTTAATAGGCAGCCTAATCACCACCAGCGCTGCTGCACACAACAAAAATCCTCCCCTTTCACTGCACACTAACTGTACAGTGAAAAGCGCTATCAGCAGAAGCAGTTTTTTTTTTCTTCTTCCCTGCCTAACGCTCTCCCTGTTCAGAATAAGCAGCAGCACCTCTCCCTATTGTAAGATCGGCAGAAGTAAGATGGCAGTCGGCGTTCACAGCCTTTTATACCCACTGTGACGCCACACAAAGCCAGCCAGTCACTTCAATGCCCTTATCTAAGATGGTGCTGGCCGCTGCACATGTCATCTCGTTGCCCACAGTGTGCGTCCTCCATCATTGGGTGAGAAAAGGCGCTGAAAGCATCATTTGAAACGCGACTTTGGCGCGCTGATCGGCGACCTCATGGCCGACCTCACACTAGGGTCGGGTTTCGATCGGCGAAACCTGACTTTGGTGAAAGTCGGTGATTTTTTTAATCTGACCGACCTGTTTCGCTCAACTCTACTCAGGAGTAAGCAAACCTCTAAGGTACCGCCCCCTCTGCAGACAGAATCCATACTCCAATTAAATAGATGGGGAGTACTGATACTGCACAACAATAAGAAAAGTTTGAAAAAAGCTAAGGGGTTTGGGAGGCATTTGATCATAACCCTAAAAAAGTTAGTTACTCGCTTTCTTTCTAGTACAGCAATGCCCCACAGTTGGTCAAAAAGGTGATTCTGTTTGAACAAATGTCAGGGCTCAGAATGAAAGAAGCAATATTTGAATTTTGGAACACAAATTGACTTAAAAAATTTTGGGCGACATGTCACATTTGTACATGTAGTGCCCATACGTATATGCACAGCTCATGATTCTGGAGACACACACAGAATCATCCCTACAGAACTGCTAAACATGTGGATGCTAAATCTAGTTTTGGCACAATGTGGCTCAGCAGGGAGGCGGGCAGTTGGATTTGGGAGCATGGAATTCGCTGAATTTCTATTGAGGGGAGCAATTTCACTTTTCCAGAGCCTTTGTGTTACAAGTAAGTTTGAAGCCCCTGTATTTCCAGTGATAGATGACAGACCTGAGTGGGGGCTTGCTTTTTTTGTGGTTTGATTTTAAGCTTTTGCTGGGAACATTTTACATAATATTTAGGATCACAATTATCCGGTGCTCTACGCAGAGCGCTTACATTGGGGTTTCCATCTATATCTCTGAGTGACGTGATTCAGATGAAACCCCCGACAGATCCAATCACTATAATGAGGCAGCAGAGTTACTCTGGACTCCGCCTGGCCTCTTTTCAGAAGTGCACAAAACTGTGGCCTAACTGCGCTTTTATGCACGCTTTAAAAGACGGACACCGCTGGATCACAGGCCAGCCGGCATCCATAGTGCCTCAATCTGCCTCCTTATGGGGCATCTTCTGCTGAGGGTTCCATCTGAATCATGCTTTCAGAGATTTACATGATACAGGAAAGATCTTTGTACCGTGTTAGCCAGTAGATAGAAAAATATTCAGAATTGAGAGTCCTCAGTGGTTGATACCTTTTAAGAGACCTGAGTAGTCTTGAAAGCTTGCAATTTGTTACCATCTTTTCAGTTAGCCATTAAAAGGTATCAACCACTGAGTACTCTCAATTCTGAATATTTTTCAGAGATATAAATGGAAATCCATGTGTATGTGTGGCGCCCCCTGGAGTATGGTCACCACAGTGGCATTTCCTTCCTCCTAGGGAGTGTGATGTCATGCTTGGAAGCAATGAAGGGTCTCTCTATCAGGTAAATCCAACACACAGCACAGTTCCCACTCCAGGCCAACAGAGGGAGCTCTGAACCAAACTGGGGGAGGAGCTGCTCTCTGGAGCCAGGAAGGGGAAGTTAGTTCAGTTCTGTGAGGAGGGCAAAGTGTGTGGATGTGGAAAGAGGAGCTGGAGGATTGAGGGGAATTCAGGCCCACTTCTGGCTTCAAGCGCATGGTTCGGAGTCTGGTATCCAAAGTTGTATGGATGCTGATGGTCCTGCAGCAGAAACCGGAGGAACAGAAGGCTGTAAATGCTCTGTTCCCAACTAAGACTCGGAGGCACAGCAGTAACGTGTGTGAGCCAGAAGAGATAGAAGGCTACGGCTGCCTGCCATATGAGGGGCATTCTAAAGAGAGCAAGCAAGGGGGACTTCAGTGTAACTCAGTACTGCAAGTACCTCAGATAAGCGCTAGGAAGGAGACTATACAACTCATCTGCATAGAGAGATTCCTAAGTTGCTTCCAGGTTAATCAACTCCTGTTCCATCTGTGATCTGGATCTTGGACTGCACAGACAAAGCACAGTAAAGGTAAAGGAAACTGCACCCTGTTGTGTCATTGCCTTCTTCCTGCAACCTCTTCAGCACTTCTACATCTCTGTGCCTAACACTGCCCCCTCTCCCTCAACACCTATTACTACTGCCCTGGGACTACAGCTCCACCTGTGGGGAGCTCCAACATCATTGCTGCACCACACCATCTGTCCTAGAGAAGCTACCCTGCAGCGCTGGTCAAACTGACCAGAAACCACAGGTGGCGTCACGAATCATCTCAATAACTTTATCCCCATCACTCTACCCCTTTTACATTGACTGCCTGAGGCCATTGAAATCAACGGGCCCGGCACCGAGTACCCTACTGCCTCCGGGGCGGGTCATATGCTCTCAGCATAGAGCGCAGGATAATTGTGAGCCAAGCCTTACTGTGATCTTAGAGAGGCAGAGCAAACAAATCAACAGCAGGTCAAGAATTGGTTTTATTTATTTTTTATATCATTCCACATGCGGTTTAAGTGATTAGACAACTTTATTCTCTGGGTCAGTGCGAATACAGTGATACCAGATTTATATTGTTTTTGTCTTTTTGTTTGGCAGCTATCACACACTAAAAGATGATTTTTTTGCAAAACTAAGGTTCTGCATCACCATATTTGAGAGCTATAATGTTTCTATATTTCTGCCAACAGAGTCCTCTGAGGACCTGTTTTTTACAAGGTGAGTTGACGTTTTTATTGGTAGTATTTTCGGACACATAACAATTCTCAATCAATTTCTATTCAGATTTTTAGGAGTGAGGATGAACAAAACCCAGCAATTCAGGAATATTTTTTTATGCCGTTCCGCTTGTGGAAAACTTAATAAGACCGTTTTATTCTTTGGGTCAGTACGATTTCAAGCCATACCACATTTATAGAATTTTTTTAATGTTTTGGCGCTTTTACACAATAAAACTATTTTACGGAAAAAAATATTCTCTTTATGTCTCCCATCTGGAAAAAAGATCTGCCCTACTAGATTTAACCTGCCTAATCCTATTTGTTTCTACTGGAATACATGGCTGTCTGGCGGCTTCCTATTTCCTAATTTTCCTACATCTAGTCATCTGAACAACATTCATCATTTGGCTGACAGTTGGTTTCTTAAGGACCTACTAAGGCCAGTATCATAGTAGATCTTGAGGGTGTTATACAGTGGCAAAATGCAGTAGATAGGTTTTGATGAGTAAGTAGAAGAGAAAACATCCAACAATAAGATATGTAGAAGAACTTCAGCAGTGCATAAGAAATCATGCAATAGAGGAAGACACTTTCTGTCCCCACACTCCTGCAGTCCAGTGCATTGTAAGGACACGTCTCAGCAACTCTCCAGCTACTTAATTAAACAAGCATCTAGTGGAAGAGGCTGAGCACACACATCACTTCTGCTGAGTGCTCAGGTTTGTACGCAAACCCTGTGAAGGGAAAGCAGGTTGCAGTTGTTGCTTGTTAGGCTGGCTGGGATCTCGCTCACTTTCTATTTTCATTGATTTGTATAATCTGCAGAGCCGTATATAGAAATCCGCACAAGGTGCATTGACGTCAAATGTTTTTTTATTGCTTGAGTCTGTGTATTTCCAGTGCCGATCTAGCGAGAAAAGTGCTTGAGTTTCCACAATTGCTGTGTATTAACTATTCATTTTCTGAAATGTAATCTTACTATTGAACAATAACAATTTTTATAAGGAATGTGTTACATTAACCTAAATTAGAAATACTTTTGTATCATTTCTTTCAAACAGATATTTCCCAGAGTGAACCTTTTTTCGTTGATTCCATGCAAACGTATATCCAAAGGAAGGCTCCATTTACAGTAGCACTTATGTCTCTCAACTGTCTACGGCAATGTTTCCCAATCCAATCCTAAAGGAACCCCACAGGTCATGAGTTGAGGATTTTCTGTAGAAAATTCCCATGTAAAATTTAGTTTGCATTCATACATTGTGATATTATCTTGTTGAGTTAAAAAAATTGAGTTAACAGAGTGGCCAGGAACAGACAAAAGAGAGCCCCTTTGTAAGAACCATACAGCTCTGGCACAAATTAAGAGACCACCACATCAAAAATCTGTCATGGGCAGCCCATTCTCCAGACCTGAACCTCATTGAAAACCTCTGGAATGTAATCAAGAGGATGATGGATAGTCACATCACAAGACATCAAATAAAGAAGAACTGCTTAAATTTTTGCGCCAGAAGTAATATGAAAGACTGGTAGAAAGCATGCCAAGACGCATGAAATCTGTTTTTAAAAATCATGGTTATTTCACAAAATATTGATTTCTGAACTCTTCCCGAGTTAAAACATTAGTATTGTTGTTTCTAAATGATTATGAACTTGTTTTCTTTGCATTATTTGAGGTCTGAAAGCAGTGGGGTTTTTTTTATTTTGACCATTTTTCTTTGTCAGGAAAAAAAATGCAAAACTTATTGCTTGGAAATTCAGAGACATGTTGTAAGAAGTTTATAGACTAAAAGAACAATTTACATTTTACTCAAAAATATACCTATAAAGAGAAAAATCAGACAAACTGAACATTTGAAAGTGGTCTCTTAATATTTGCCAAAGCTGTATATGGGCCCTTGGCAGTCCAATAGTTTTTCCTAATACACCTATCTATGTGTCTGTGAGAGAAGCTGATTGCTGCTTTGGAGATGAAAGTGGGTCCTGCTATCTCTTGGAGCCCTGTGCATTTGCAGAGGTTGCATCAATGGTATGTCTGCCCCTGATTTGACGTATAGATGCAGCTTAAGGAATTCCTCAACACACGAGCCATGGGGGTTCTTTAAAGACTTGATAAGAGAACGTTCCTCTAATAACAGCTCTTGCCATGACTGGCATCCTGCATACAATCCCATCATGGTAAAATGGCTGGAAATTTTGTGGATGTGTGCACTGTGCCGACTGTCCAATAACGGGGATCATATTGAGGATGTCAATCACAAACAGAGAGGCATGATTAAAGTATTCGAGGCAGAACTAGTCAGGTGGAAGCGACGCCTCGCAAGACTCGTCCTGCCTTATTTGTGCATAAAAATATAAAGATTAAACATTTATTTTTAAAAGATAATAATAAAAATAATCTTTATTTATATAGCGCCAACATATTCCGCAGTGCTTTACAGTTTAACAGTTCCAAACATAAGTCATAAGTAACAACGTTAACAATACAATAATTAAAGCAAAATAAGATGACCCTGCTCATGAGAACTTACAATCTACAATGGGATGGGGGAGATAAAAAGTACAGGTGTGTATTTACAATGGTCTATTTACAATGATGGTCCAGCCATCTTGAGGGAGTGAGGGATGGATGGAGATAGTGAATGGGCTACACATGCACTTACACATAGAATGACTGTGATTAGTGAACGTGATAGGCCGCTCTGAACAAATGTGTTTTGAGGGAGCGCCTGAAACTATGCAAATTGTGGATAGTCCTAATTTCTTGGGGTAGAGCATTCCAGAGGAATGGCGCAGCGCGTGGGAGGTACGTATTAGTGCAGAGGTTAGTCGAAAGTCGTTTGCAGAGCGCAGTGGTCGGTTAGGCCGATAGACAGAAATGAGGGCGGAGATGTAGGGGGTGCTGCACTGTGGAGAGCTTTGTGGGTGAGAACAAGTACTTTGAATTGGATCCTATAATGAATGGGCAGCCAACGTAAGGACTAGCAAAGAGCGGACTTGTCTGAATACCAATTAGCCAGATGGACGATCCTGGCCGCTGCATTAAGTATGGACTGGAGAGGGGTTAGTCGAGTAATGGGGAGGCCAATTAATAGAGCATTGCAGTAATCCAGGCGGGAGTGGATCAATGCTGCAGTGAGGGTTTTTGTTGTTTCCATGGTGTGAAACGGGCGGATTCTAGAGATGTTCTTTAGGTGTAAGCGGCAAGAGCAGTCAAGAGATTGTATATGGGATGTGAAGGAGAGATTGGTGTCAAACATAACAGACAGACAGCGCGCCTGCTGCCGGGGTGTTATTGTGGTGCCACCCACGGACAGGAAAAAAGTCAGATTTAGGGAGGTTAGTAGATGGCGGGAGCAGAAGAAGTTCAGTTTTGGAGAGGTTGAGTTTCAGATAGAGAGCGGACATGATGTTGGAGACTGCGGACAGAAAGTCACTGGCGTTCTTTAGTACAGCGGGGGTAATGTCAGGGAATGACGTATATAGATGTGTGTCATCAGCATAAAGATGGTACTGAAAGCCAAATCTGCTGATGGTCTGTCCAATTGGGGCCGTGTAGAGAAAGAAGAGAAGGGGGCCAAGGACTGAGCCCTGAGGTACCCCGACAGCGAGAGGAAGAGGAGATGACGTGGAGCCAGAGAACAAAACCCTGAAGGAGCGGTCAGAAAGATAGGAAGAGAAGCAGGAGAGAGCAGTGTCCTTAATGCCAAGTGACTGGAGCCTAGAGAGTAGAAGATGGTGGTCAACAGTGTCAAAAGCTGCAGATAGGTCAAGGAGAATGAGCAGAGAGTGGTCACTGTTACGTTTTGCTGTCAGAAGGTCATTGGTCACTTTGATGAGTGCAGTTTCAGTCGAATGTAGGGGGCGGAAGCCGGACTGTGAAGGGTCTAGGAGGAAGTGAGTGGAGAGGTAATGGGTAACGCAGGAGTAAACTAGGCGCTCCAAAAGTTTAGAGACAAAGGGGAGATTGGAGACTGGTCTGTAGTTGCTTGTGCAGGATGGGTCGAGAGCAGGTTTCTTTAGTAATGGAGTAACAATGGCATGTTTGAAGGAGGATGGGAAAATGCCAGAGGAGAGGGAGAGATTAAAAATTGCAGTTAGGTGAGTAGTGACGACTAGAGAGAGAGACTGGAGGAGATGTGAGGGAATGGGGTCGGTAGTGCATGTGGTCGGACGAGAGGAAGAGAGGAGTATGGAGACTTCTTCTTCTGTGATGGGATCAAATGTGGAAAGTGAGCCAGGGGAGATGCAGGAAGGGATGGGAGTCACAGCACTTGGTGGTTGGGAGCAGATTTCCTGACGGATATTATCTATTTTTTCTGTAAAGTGGGAGGCCAGTTCATCAGCACAAATGTCTGTGATAGGGGCTTGTGCTTTTGGCCTGAGGAGGGAGTTAAAAGTGTCAAAAAGTTTATTGGGGTTGTTGGCTAGTGAGGAGATCAGGGTGGTGAAGTAGGTCTGTTTGGCGAGGTGAAGGGCAGCGTTATAAGTTCTAAACATAAATTTGAAGTGGATGAAGTCTTCTGGTGTGTGGGTTTTTCTCCATTGGCGTTCAGCACTCTTAGAGCATCGCTGGAGAAGTCGAGTTTGCGATGTGAGCCAGGGCTGTTTTACTCTGTGCTTGGAGGTCCTGAGGGTGAGGGGAGCTACTTGGTCAACGGTGCTTCTAAGAGTGTCGTTGTAGTGACGAACAGCCAGATCAGGACAGGAAAAAGAGGAGATTGGGGACAGTGATGAGTGTAGGGAGTCTGAAAGTGTCTGAGAGTTAATGGCTTGTAGATTTCTGACTGTGTGTTAGGTAGGAGTGAGCTGGAGTGGGCGAGGATTTGTGAGCGTGAAGGAGAGAATCTTGTGGTCAGAGAGTGGAAGCACTGAGTTATTTAGGTGGGAGATTGAACAGAGCCTGACAAAGACCAGATCAAGGGTGTTACCGTCCTTGTGTGTCTCAGAGGTTGAAAGCCGCGAGAGGCCTAGAGAGGTGATTAGTGATAGAAGCTGGGATGCAGATGTGGAAGTAGGGCTGTTAATGGGGATGTTGAAGTCTCCCAGAATAAGAGTTGGTCAAAAGATAGTCAAACAAGACAACTCAAGGATCTGCTTGTCAACTCAATTTTGGTATTCTGTAAAATCTCTTCCTACATCGATTACTAATTACAAACAGGCAAAATTCATCAATTTATCAATTTTTGATAAACCATCCATGTCTTTATGGATAGTTGGCAACCTTAAAGAGTAAATGTC
Source organism: Dendrobates tinctorius (assembly GCF_039654945.1). Classification (NCBI taxonomy): domain Eukaryota; kingdom Metazoa; phylum Chordata; class Amphibia; order Anura; family Dendrobatidae; genus Dendrobates; species Dendrobates tinctorius. The sequence continues at coordinate 17,284,764 of NW_027361775.1, read as the reverse complement.
AAATTCCAATTTTTATTTCATAAATCAACACTACACATGAAAATAAGCAACTTTGTAAGATTTCCTATCAGAACAATTGTTTCTTTCTCTGACAGGGCCAATCATTCATTCTTAGTTTTGAGGTAAAATCTGTCTTCAGTGAAGACACATTTTTACATTACAGAGATAGGAGATGGCATATGGTGCTGATAAGATTTTATGGGAGAGGGGGAATTTGCAAGAGGCAGAGCTCTTCCATTCTACATAGAATCTAAAAACATCTCTTATCTCAGTGATGCAAAATTGTGTCTTCGCTAAACACAGATTTTGCCCAGTATTGAGGATTTTGAATGATCAGTCCTAGAAGAGAAATAAGCAGATTTCTCTGATAATATACATTACAAAACAGCTTATTTTCATGTATACTATTGATTTATGAAATAGAAATTAGAGCTAAATTTACTCTACTGTATAAGTGAAAGCCGTGCTATACAACCACCAACCCTGATGACCGCAGAGCGAGCGCGAAAGTGCAGACATTGCTGGGAAGTTCTGAACTGGATTCATTAAATGTTGAAAATCAAGCCTTTATTTTATCTCAAGGATAAATTTGCATAGAACTGTAAAATAGAAGATACATTTGTTGCCAGGAAACAGAAGTGCTTCATCTCCTTTTCCGGCTTCTGAGCGATTGACTCAACATGTACAAACACCGAGGTGCATGTATGTAGTATTGTGCGCTCTGTGTTTATTTATATCTCCGTTACCTTCATCATGTAACCCTCTTACTGCCACAAGTGATCTCAACATGTTTTATTTTTGGTCCTTCAAGAATAAACTAATATTACAAAGCTGAAAGGGAAACAATCATCAGGAAATTAGGCATGTTTGTAAAGACCTTTAATGATTAAATCCATATCTTGCTTGTGGTATTTTTTTTGAAAATTCTAGAGAAATCCATCCTGCCATGAGAGTCTGAGGCCACAGGCTCAAAAAGGCTACCTCCGGCAGACTTGGCACAAGCCACTCTGTCTAGCAGATTTGATAGAAACTCTGACCTTCACCCTTTAACCTGTGTACAGGGATGTGGTCTTACAACAGGGTCTAGTGGATTGCTTCCACGGAAGGGCTGCTGTCCAGAGGAGTGAACCAGGGGTATGAAGAGATGCCTAGCAAGGTCTAACCAAAAGGTCATGTCAGAGACAGACTCTTAAAACTTGTGTAGTCAAATGTCAAGCTGAGGTCAAAGAATGGGAATAATCAGGACAAAACACTGGCACTCAGCACAGAGGTATATACCAGGGAAGCAGAGCTACTGACTGGCAGCAGGAACTGATTCTCAGGGGTTGAAATGGAGAGCAGCCCCACCAGTGCTGACAGCAAGAAGAAAGACAACCTAACAAAATTTAAGCCCATAGCTTTTGGACTGGCCAGAGCCACAAATCCCAGGAATAAAACAGGGCTAGAATAGAGCCACTGTGCGTCAGTCGATGAGCGAAACAGAAGTAGAGGGGACAGAAACAGATGTCACAAAGATAATATTATTATTACACCTACTACTGTATATATTGGGATAGGATCTTTGAGATGGGAATACCACTTAACTGTTCAATGAACTGTTCAATGAGGTATAGACTATCCCTGTCTGATTCCAAGGTTGCAGTTCCTTGAGTTACTAATTGGCAGCAAGTATTCTGGTAGGAAAATCTGGTGTAGAGACAGAGTCGGAAAGAACGCCAGGGTTAGTTACCAGGAGAGAAATCATAATGAGAAAGACTAGGGGATAAAAATAAGTTGTGATCGGAAGAACATCAAGGTACATATCAGTAATGGCAAACAGAATAGGCAAAATCCAGAAGCAAGGCTAAGGTCGAAAAATGCATAAACAAAAACAATGAAAAATAAGACATCCTGTGGACTGCTTTATGCACAGACATACAGTTACATATACACATGAGGTATACATGAGGATCATGACCAAAATTGAATTAAACGAAATAATAGTATTCAGAAAAACATAGATTTTTTCTTCTCTGCAACAATTTTACTAAACATATACATGCACAGAAGATGTGTACAGCTACAATTTATACATAAATGTCAATCATCAATTACCCTTTCAATAAAATATCATTTTAATGTGATATAAGAAGCTGAATATTAATTGATGAACGTGTTCCCTGCCATCTGTTACACAGAATAACTTCACCAATGCGGTATCTACATTTAGGTGTTTTTTTATTTTAAACCAAACACTTATGCATAACGTTAGAATTCTTCCCAAACTCATAACTTGTGTGAGCCAAGAGTTTTTAGTATTAAACGAAAGTTTCACTTGATCTATACAGAGCTTTCCACTTCAAAGGTCAGAAATTCTTTACAGTGTCTAAAGTTCATCCACCATTAACCAGAATTGATTATACCAAGTTGTCAGGGTAACTCAAGCATTGAGATGATGTTCCTCTTAATCCAACTGATGTATTTGATACTTCAATGCAAAATGTAGAGATGTACTGTAGATTTACCATAATTGTTTAATACCTGAGCGGCAAATGTGAGTTTTGTATTCAAGACGTAGCTTTTGTTTTCTACAATTTTCATCATTCTATCAGGCCATATAAATGTATTATATTCATCTTTATTTAGTCAGTTGTAAGTACTTCTTGTTTTATTATAAAACCTCTACAGCCCGGTGAAAGGACCCTTTACTGCATTGGCAAAAATAATGCCTAATGGGCCATGCATATTGTGAAAACACAAAACCTAAATTAAGATATCATAGAAAAATGCTCATTCACTCTGCATATTTTACGCTAATTTGCTCAATGGCTGTCGAAATACTATGAAATAAAGATGTCCCTATTATAATTAATATGATTTATTTTTAAAATCCCTCCAGGTACTTTTGTACTTTTTACAGTACATAACATATGTATAAAACATGGAAAAAAAAATGGAAAGAGAGGCGCAATGAGTGTACCTCTGTTAAAATTGGCTTCCCTAACTAAATAAACAGGGTGCTCACCTTGGGGGGTTGTGCCACCCTTGCACAACTCCGGTGTAAGCGTTAGTGGTGGGTGGGGAACGTCTCCTCTCACCTAGGGAGGGCACTGAACGTGGCTGTCAGCAAACTCCGCTCTCCTGTTCGGTCCGTCTCTCGCCGGCTTCTGGACGTGATCCTGTTGCCAGCCCCAGCCGTAGGTACGATACCAGAGATCCTGGAGTTTTAAATGTCGACCAGCAACCGCAAGTCCTCTCACACGCAACTGCCCTCCAAGCTGCTCCTACCGCTAGTCCTCAGAAAGAGGAAATTTAGTAAAGTGCTGCAAAAAAAGCGGTCTATAGAAATGCTAAAGGAGAGGCAAAGACCAATAAAAAAGTTTAAAACTCAGCTTTTAATCTTCCTCCAATACCCACAAACGCGTTTCCACGGTCACAGCCGTCTTCCTCAGGTAGAATGAAGGAAGTATCCATTGTTACAGCCTTTAAAGGTAGCCCCAATTGGAACAACCCACAATCCTATGCAACCTCCCCTTAGTATTACACGTAACCCATTACATCCCCAATAAAACCATTAAAAAACTTATTCACAATTCATTGTACATATTGTAGATTACAACATTCAACCACATCAATAGTCCATAAAAAAGCAATAATAAACCCTGTCCATCCCCCCTTTTTTAAAAAAAAAACACTTCTCAAAAAAATATTTTTTTAAATTTAAAAATTTTTTTTTTCCCTTTTTTCTTTTTACTTTTCCTTCCCCCTTCCTTCCTTCGCTCCCCTCTTCTTTCTTTCCTCTTCCTTTCCCTTCCTCTCTTCTTCCCTATAAACATTTTTTTCTTATTAAAAATTTACAATTTACACATAAAAAGAGAAATCAATCATAATCACTGAACTGTTGACCCTACCTGGAGACTTTTTCTATAGTGAGATTGAGTCCCTCTGGATATAACGTCCCCAACTTAAACATCCAGTAACTTTCTCTTCTAATAAGGTTACTCAGCCTCTCATCACCAGACTCCTTGATATGATCAGTAATGGTCAATCTTATCTTCCCTGGATCCTTATTATGACTCCCTGCAAAATCTCAGGACACACTATGTAATTGGTAGCCCGAACGGATGTTCTGTCTGTAGTTGTTCCATCTTGCATGTGCTGTTTGAATGGTCCTTCCCACATATTGGAGCCCACAAGGGCATTCCAAAAAATAGATTATATATGTGGACTGACAAGTAACCCAATGCTTGATCTGGAATGTCTCATTAGTGGTGTTAGAATGAAAATTCCTTGCATTATCCTGAATCACTCCACAACACAAGCATTTGGGTACTTTACATGCAAAACAGCCCCAGCTGCCATTATCATTTTCATATGACTTTTTATATCTTCGCGTTATGTTTCTTGGTGCTAACAAATTTTTTAAACTTCTATTTCTTCTATAAATAATATTTGGTTTGTCGGGAATCATTGGGGCCAAAAGAGGATCTCCTTGTAAAATGAACCAATGTTTATCCAACAATTTACGCACAATTGATCTAGAATGACAGAAGGTAGTTATCAAACTCCATTTATTCCTCTTCATATTTACCCCAGGTGTTCTATTTTTCTCCTCCATCTTTTTTATACATAAATCTTGTGTAAGAGGAGGATGGAGGAGAAAAATAGAACACCTGGGGTAAATATGGAGAGGAATAAATGGAGTTTGATAACTACCTTCTGTCATTCTAGATCAATTGTGCATAGGTTACTTGTCAGTCCACATATATAATCTATCTTTTGGAATCTATCTTTTGGAATGCCCTTGTGGGCTCCAGTATGTGGGAAGGACCATTCAAACAGCACATGCAAGATTGAACAAGCACAGACAGAACATCCGTTCGGGCTACCAATTACATAGTGTGTCCCGACATTTTGCAGGGAGTCATAATAAGGATCCAGGGAAGATAAGAATGACCATTATTGATCATATCAAGGAGTCTGGTGATGAGAGGCTGAGTAACCTTATTAGAAGAGAAAGTTACTGGATGTTTAATTTGGGGACGTTATGTCCAGAGGGACTCAATCTCACTATAGAAAAAGTCTCCAGGTAGGGTCAACAGTTCAGTTATTATGACTGATTTCTCTTTTTATGTGTAAATTGTAAATTTTTAATAAGAAAATTTTTATAGGGAAGAAGAGAGGAAGGGAAAGGAAGAGGAAAGAAAGAAGAGGGGAGAGAAGGAAGGAAGGGGGAAGGAAAAGGAAAAAGAAAAAAGGGAATTTTTTTTTTAAATAAAAATTTTTCTAAAAAGTCTTTTTGAGAAGTGTTTTTTTTTTTTTTTAAAAAGGGGGATGGACAGGGTTTATTATTGTTTTTTTATGGACTATTGATGTGGTTGAATGTTGTAATCTGCAATATGTACAATGAATTGTGAATACGTTTTTTTAATGGTTTTATTGGGGATGTAATGGGTTAACGCATAATACTAAGGGGAGGTTGCATAGGATTGTGGGTTGTTCCAATTGGGGCTACCTTTAAAGGCTGTAACAATGGATACTTCCTTCATTCCACCTGAGGAAGACGGCTGTGACCGTGGAAACGCGTTGTGGGTATTGGAGGAAGATTAAAAGCTGAGTTTTAACCTTTTTATTGGTCTTTGCCTCTCCTTTAGCGCTCCTATAGACTGCTTTTGTTGCTGCACTATATGTATAAAACATGACATAAGTGTAGTAAATATGACTACTTGAGTGACAAATATACTGTAATTTATATTTTATGTACTGTAATTGATCTGAGTCTGTTTAGTACCTTAGGTTGCCTGCTTGTCTGGGAAACCCTGGTAATTACTTGATTGTAGTAATGGTCCATTTCATAGTGGGTGGATATAAGGATTTTACACTAACAAGCTTCACTGTAGTTAATCTGTACATTAGCCAGTTGATAATAAACCAGAAACTCTAATGCAGAGGGCTTTTAACAGTGCCTTCGCTGAAGTCCCAATATTCTTAAACGATAACTACATTTTTCTTGGTTTTCTCAAATTTCACCGGCATGAAATGCCCCACAGATTAGTGGGATTCTGGATTCTGAGGTCCCTTTTCAATCGCTCAAAGAACTTGTTCACTGCTCAAGAAGCATGAGCGCTCTGCTCCTGCAGGAGTATGCAAACAAAGCGGTGTGCGGGCTCAGGACCTGGACACAAAGTATTCTGCTTCTACATTTTTATTGTTTGAAAATGTGTGGCCACAGTTTATATATGAGGCCATAGAGCTCATTGTGCTGCACTGGTGTGATTTATTGAGATGAGCTCATGCTCCTTTGCTATAGCACAAACCATCACAACTGAAATGGAAGGAAAAGGCAGAGAGGCGTTACATTGAATACAATTCGCCATCAGTCAAAAATATTCACTTATTTTCCCTCCCTCCTGTGGGTGGGTTTAATACATGCAGCATATGCAGATCATCAGATAACGCACCTTTACAGGGACGGCCACAAGCCTTAAGCTGGAGTCACACATAGCGACTCATCAGCGATCCCGACAACGATATCAACGTGTCAGGATCGCTGGTGAGTCGCTATGTGATCGCTGGTGAGCTGTCACACAGACAGCTTCACCAGCGATCAGCACAGCGACGCCGAGCGCTCAGCGTCGCTGTGTTTGTTAGTTATCAGCACGCTGATGCAGGGAGCTGGTAACTAACATACACATCAGGTATCCAAGGGACGTGCGTCCCTTAGATAACTGATGTGTACATTAGTTACCAGCTCCCTGCATCAGCGCGCTGGTAACTAACGTACACATCGGGTATCTAAGGGACGCCTGTCCCTTGGATACCCGATGTGTACGTTAGTTACCAGCAGATCGCTGGTCTCCCACCTGTCACACGCAGCGATGCGTGCTGGCCAGCGGGAGACCAGCGACAAAAGAAATGTCCAGCGGTTTCCTTCAGCGATCAGCGATACCGGCAGGGGGGCCGGTCGTTGATCGCTGTCACACACAGCGATCTCGCTGGTGAGATCGCTGTTGTGTCACAAAACTTGTGACTCAGCAGCGATCTCGCCAGCGAGATCGCTATGTGTGACGGGGCCCTTACACAGGATACAGCAGGTGAAGACTCGTCAGGTTATATCTGCACAGCAACATTGTTTTAAATACATACAATAGAAAAGATGCTTAATTTTTCACTACCTTCGATTAAACAGCATTTTTATTCATGGGAAAAACCCCTTTAATTTATGATGGAAAAAAATCCAACCATTGTGATGTCTTATGGCCAGACCATTTGGTTTCAAAATCATGCGGCCATTGGTTATCATAGTTGGCAAAGTTTCCAAAGCATTTATCAAGATTTATCCCAAATAAGGCTATAAATATTAAAGCTCATCCATTATAACATAACAAAACCCAAAACAAAATGGACTAGAAGCAGTTCATAAAAGTATATGAATTTTATTGTACAAGTATAAAAAATGAAAACAAGATCATACAAAAATAATGATATAATATATATATATATATATATATATATACACACATATATATATATATATATATATATAAGTGCAAGAAAGAAAAATAACTTATCAGTGCATATATTAGTGATCCAAAACCGGACCTACAAAAAAATGAACCACAGAGAAATTATAATCAAATACCTGATGAGACCACAGCTAACAATAGCCAGACTGCCAGAGAAGGTAAATGGGACTGAAATAAATGTAATGAAGCCAAAAAAGAGGAAGCAAGTAGCGAAACGCGCGTTGGGGATCCTGTTATGAATGAGTCACCATAGGAGGCAAAAACAGAATTACTAGCTAAGTCCAGAAAACCAGAGAAGTTGGCAGCTATCGGATTGCAGACCCCTGAACCTATCAACAACAACTAGCAGCAGCCGTGGGGGATTCCTATGGTGCCCTAGACCCCTTGATCACAGCCGGAGAACTACATAGCCTAAAGACAGAAAGGGAAATCTAAACTGCCCCAGAGCAGACCCCAAAGCAATAGGCAGCCCCCAACATATAAAGACGGTGAAGCAAGATGAAAAAACACTCACACAGATAGAAAGATAGGCTGAGCAAATGATGGTGCCCAAGCTAACTAAATAGGACAGGATAGGAAAGCTGCTGTCTGCAATCCGCCAAAAACCCTATCAAAACAAGGGCCAACAGGCTGATAGGGAAAAAGGCCCTGAAGACGCTAGGCTTCAAAAAGACTATATCAGCCCTCAGGTATTTTCTGAAGACAGAGCAAAAAGGAATTCAACTCACCCCAGCAGGGAATGGCAGAAATTCAGAAAAACAAGGCAAAACAAAACAAAACACAAATGCAAAAAGCAGTGCAGAAAACTTAGCTTTTGTGGAGCAGGAATCAGACTAGTCTTCTAGAATCCCTCAGAGAGATCACCAGCAAGGCAGAAGGGCGTCGGCTGCCTTATATCCAGTCAGCAATTCCCGTCACCCAGTCATCATCATCATACCCAGGTGCTTGGTAATCAGCCTCACTACCTTCCTTCACCAGAAGAGGGAGTTCATCAGACCTCAATGGTGAAGGGGAAAATGAACTCACAACAGGTTCCCTCAGCCCACACTACAGTAAGGTTGGTTTCTTTTTTGCTCTTTTGGATCACTAATATATGCACTGTGGCACTTTATATGACCACTGATAAGTTATTTTTCTTTCTTGCACTTTTTACCCTCCTTTTTCTGGTGGTTACTACAGTTTTGCATGTTATTTTATACCTTTTGTTTACTCATATGGCCATATTGACTGGTACATGTGATCTCTATTATATTGCCACTTTTTTACCAGACCTTTCTGTGTGTGGTGTCTAGGTGTTGCTGACTCCCTTATATATTATATGATTAATTGCATTTATCAAGATGCAGCATATACGATCATTCTTGGGGTACACTCATATTGGCGTATAACTCGGACAAGCGCTATCCCTTTTTAGTCAGATAGCACACTGGCCCATGTTATTCACTGAGGCAGTGCAGATGGCCATTTTTTTCACTGAGGCAGTGCAAATGGTCGATTTTTTTTCACTGACAGCATCAGTCTGTGAAAATAATTGCAGCATTTTGGAATTCCACTCTGTATTTGGCTGAATGCGAGATAAAAATCAGATGCCATTTGGCTCGGCAGTATGGCCAGGCTTGGACTGGACCCCAGTAGAACAGGAGAATCCTCTGTTGAGCCCCTGTGCAAGAGTAGGACACCACCCTCTCATATGAGCAGTACTTGGCACAATATACTTGAATCACTATGTACAGACAAAGCTGCCATCTTATTCATTTAACAATTTACCTAGCTTATTGTTATAAAAAATTGTGATTATTATTGATATTTTTAGCGCCATTTATTCCATGGCGCTTTACATGTGAAAGGGGCAAATATAGACAAGTACAATAAACATGAGCAAAACAAGGCACACACAAGTACAGAGGGAAAGAGGACCCTGCCCCCAAGGGCTCACAGTCTACAGGGGATGGCTAAGGATACATTAGGAGAGGGTAGAGCTTTGATTGAGGATAAGGACACATTTGCATGTAGTTGAAAAGTGGGGCCCTGGAGTTGGTTGCTGGTGGGTCCTTGGCACCCCAGTCTGACATTGAGTATGGCATCAGTTTTTTACCATTTTACCAATACATTGCAATTCTATAAGGTGGAGAACTCTAAATGGCCCTGTAAAATGTTAGTAACTGCTGAGTAAAACAAAAGACCTGCACCCAGACAGCACACAAATGACAAGTGAGAAACAAATTGTCCTACCCTCCAGGATAAGAATAGAACTGACTTTCTATTTATTTATTTTTATACACTAGTGTGAGTGTACCCTTAAAGGGATGGTCTGACACTTATATTGCTTTTACGCCTAAATGTGTATTGTAATTATCTAATCACTTATACTTTAAAAAGTCCCTACCGTTTCCTCTCCAATCTAGACTACTGCTTTTTTTTGTTTTGTTTTACCTACTGCCGTTTTGATGACATTTTGTTTGAGTATCCAAGCATTTACTAGGGATTCTCAAACTGGACATCCTATGGGGGAAGATGCTGCAGTCACTGCCGCATTGTTTGTTCTCACAATGTTTCAGGGGCTGAGCTAGTCCTTGCTGTACTGAGCATGCATCAGTTGTGATTTCCGACGTACAAGTATGAGCTCCCTTGTTACTGTGGTTCACTGTAAATAACCCTTATGAAAATTAACTTTTGTTGAAAACATATATATATAAAAACGACCCTGTGAGGGTAAAGAAAAATTGCAAGAGTGTAAAAAGTGCTAAACACTAATAGGGACAAAACCAGGGAGGTGATATGATCCTAGGGCCATGGTCTTAGGCTAGTGGTCCTAGAAATACCTCCCTAAATGCGGGCGTTGGCACCCTATTTAGAGATAGCATGAATCAGCGCCCCTGCTCATGCGTCCATTGTTCCAAATATAGCTCAAATGGCACTAGATGAGGAACAAGTGGCAACTGATGATATCCCTAATAATCATCTCAACTATGGAATAGATGTCTGAGGAAGGAATGTGCAAGAAAGCTGGCTCAATTTCACAAAACTGGAGATAAGTCAAAGTATAGCAGCATGACAATGATGGTAACCAAAAACAACTACTCCTCAACTAAACATCTGAATGCATGTCTAAACAACACATTACAGGACTTGTAGCAGCGTACATACAAAAGAATCGGTGTAAGGAGGGCCCATCCCTCCTGACAAAGCTGATGTAACTGATCCAGGTTTGTAGGTCACCTTGTTCACACTGGACTTTTCAGCTTTGCCCATAAATTTTTGATAGGATTAAGATCAGGGCTCTGTGATGGCAACTCCACAACATTGACTTTGTTATCATTAAGCCACTTCGTTACCATTTTGGCAGTATGTTTCGAGTCATTGTCTATTTGGAAGACCCATTTCCACCCAAACTTTATCTTCCTGGCTGATATCTTGAGATGTTGCTTCAGTATTGCCACATAATCTTCTCTTCTCATGATGCCATCTATTTAGTGAAGTGCACTAGTCCCTCCTGCAGCAAAACAACCCCACAACATGATGCAGCCACCCCCGTGTTTTATAGTTGGAAAGGTGTTCTTAGGCTTCCAAGCTTCTCCCTTTTTCCTCCAAATGTAACGATGGTCATTATGCCCAAAAAGTTCAATTTTAGTTTCATCAGACCACAGGACTTGTCTCCAAAAATTAAGGTCTGTATTCCTGTGTGCATTTGCAAACATTAATCTGGCTTTTTTATGTTTCTTTTGATGATTCTTGCTGGCAGAGTAGCCTTCCAGCCCATGTTGATTAATTTCACTGTGAATATTGACACAATATTGAATATTGTGAATATTGACACAATGTTACCAGCTTCCACCATCATCTTCAAAAGGTCTTTTGCTTTTTTCTTTGGGTTGATATACACATGTTGGATTTATCTCTGGGACACAGAACACATCTCCTTTCTGAGCGATATGATAGCTGGACATTCTTATCTTGAATGTACTCTTGTATAATTGTTTGTACAGATGGATGAGGCACCTTCAGGTATCTTTAAATTGTACCCAAGGATGAGCCAGACTTGTGCAAGTCCATAATTCTCTTCCTGATATCTTGGCTGATTTCTTGAGACTATCCCATGATTCTACACAAAGAAGCAGTGTGTTTCAGGTGTACATTAAAATACATCCACAGGTGTGTCTCTAATTAACTCAGATGTTGCCAGAACACCTATCAGAAGCTTCCAAACACAAGACATCATCATATGGAAAGTCCATAATTGTTTAACACCTTAGTGACTGAGGGAATTTTAACCTTAATGACCAAGCCAATTTTTATAATTCTGACCACTGTCACTTTAAGTTTATAGTTCTGAAACGCTTCAGCGGATCCCAGTTATTCTGAGATAATTTTTTCGTGACATATTGTACTTTAGGTTAGCAGTAAAATTTAATTGCTATGACTTGCCTTTATTTATGAAAAAAACTGAAATTTGGCAAAAAAAATTAAAAATGTTGCTATATTCAAACTTTAATTTTTTGTGCCCTTAAATAAGAGAGTTATGTCACACATAATAGTTAATAAATACTTTTTTGTGCCTTTAAATAAGAGAGTTATGTCACACATAATAGCTAATAAATAACATTTCCCACATGTCAACTTTACATCATGACAATTTGGAAACATAATTTTTTTGTTATAAGGGTTAAAAGTTGACCAGAGATTTGTCATTTTTCCAATAAAATTTACACAACCATTTTTTTAGGAACCTCATCACATTTGAAGTGAATTTGAGGGGTCAATATGACAGAAAAAACCCCAAAAGTAACACTAGTTTAAAAACTGCACCCGTCAAGGTGCTCAAAACCACATTCAAGAAGTTTATTAACCCTTCAGGTGCTTCACAAGAACTAAAGCAATGTAGAAGGAAAAAATTAACATTTAACTTTTTTTCACAAAAAAATTAGTTTAGACCCAAACTTTTTTATTTTCACAAGGGTATAAGGAGAAAATCAACCCCCAAATTTGTGCAATTTCCTCTGGGTACCCTATATATGAGGGAAATCCAATGTTTGGGTGCATGACAGAGCTCAGAAGAGAGGGAGCACCATTTGACTTTTTGAATGCAAAATTGTCTGGAATCGATGGCAGGAACCATGTGACGTTTGGAGACCCCCCCGATGTGCCTAAACAGTGGAAACCCCAATTCTAACTCCAGCCCTAACGCAGCCCTAACCCCAACACATCCCTAACCCTAATCCCAACCCTAACCACAACCCTAACCCCAAAACAACCCCAATCCTAACCCCAACACAACCCTGATCCCAACCCTAACTTCTAACCCTAACATCAGCTCTAATCCTAAACCCAAAATCAACCCTAACCACAACCCTAACCCTAACTGCAAAGAATGGAAAAAAATTACCATTTTTTATTTTATTTTTATCTAACTAAGGAGGTGACAAAGGGGTTTATTTTTGTTTTACTATTTTTTATTTTGATCACTGTGCTAGGGTCTATCACAATTATCACAATGAACCAATAGGAAAAATCTCCTATTGTTGACGGGTACTGGCTGGCAGATCTCGGCAGGCGCATCTTCTAGGAAGATGATGTGGTGGGCCGGGGGACGGAGCAGGAGGGCTTGCGGATGGCGTAGTTACTGGGGGTCGGGGAACCCCATTTCTCTCTCCTCTGAGATCATATCATAGGAGAAAGAAATGTATTGAAAATTGGACTTTTTTTGTGATCACCATTATTTGGTGAATAATGGCAATCACGTGACTGAGGACCATAAAAACCAGCCCTTATATTGTTCTCCATAGTCCCCGGAGATTTTCCGATGCTGGGGGCTCTCTACCTTTATTCCTCAGCGCCGATAAAAAGAAGCGCTGAGGAATAAATACCTTTAGCTGCCTGTTATGAATGGGTCACCGAGGAAAAAAAGCAAAACAAGCTAAGTCACAGAAAACCAGAGAGGTTGGTAACTATGCAGATTGCAGATCCCTGATCTTACCACACATCTAGCAGTAGCCGTGGAGTGTGCCTACGATGTTCCTAGACGCCTCGTCACGGCCGGAGGACTAAGTAAGCCTAAAGCAAGAAAAGGGAAAACTAACTGCCCCAGAGCAGACCCCAAAGGAATAGATAGCCCCCACACATGTATTGACGGTGAAACAAGATGAAGGCACAAACACAGGCAGGAAAATAGGCTGAGCAAATGATGGGGCCCAAACTAACTAGACAGGAAAGGAAAGACACTGTCTGCAACCTGAAAAAAAACCTACAAAAATCATGTTCATCACTTCTGATAGCAAAATTAACCCTGAAGTCACTAGACTTCTCCCACTATATCAGCACTCTGAAATATTCTGAGACAGAGCAAAAAGAGACCGAACTAGTAAGGGACAAAAAGCCAATTGGAAAAATACTGATAAATAAGAGTGGAAATTCAGCACAGCCCCCAGCCGGGGCTGGCTGACCACACAAAAAACTGAATAGACCATCAAAATCAAGTGTGAACATTAGCAGAAAAACTTAGCTTTAGATGACTGGAACAGAGCTGAAAACCAAGAGCTGACAAGCCAGAAGGAATCACCAGCAACTGAATAGGGTGTCGGCTGTCTTAAATCCAATCTGAAAATCCTGAGGTCCAATCGTCATCCTCATTCTCAGGTGGCAGACCTCCACCAATCAAACCTCACCACCTCCTGTCACCACCAGAGGGAGTCTGGAAGGGGAACTCACAACTGGTGAACCAGAGAATGAACTCACAACAGCTGCCATTGTTAAAAGGCATATCAGTGGTCTTTAAGGGGTAAAAGGCGTAACAATCTTAGTGTATGTAAACTTTTGACTTTGCAGTAAGCAATAAAAGTGCCTTAAAACATTCTCTATCTCTCATTATTTTGGCATTTGTCAAAAATTAATCATTATGGCAATCCTAATTGACCTAAAACGGGAAAGGTTTATTCTGATTTCATGTCAGATATTGTCAGACATGCATATGTGTCTTTTTATAAAGTGTATGTAAACTGCTGGTATCAGCTGTATTTTGTACAAATAAAATGTGATCTTTTCTTTCTGTTCACCTCCCCAAAAAATGGATAGCAGATAAAATGAACAAAATTTTTTGTTTCAAATTTATGAAAAATTGATTTTTACTGATCATTCTTATTCTTATTCTTTTTCATTTAACGTAACATTTTTAAGCAAACCACAATGCCCAAAATACAAAAGTTTTCGCCTTTAAAATGATCTCTCAAACAGATCCTTCAAAAACTATTCTTTTCGCTTGTATCTATTTTTGTTCCTTTCCTGATTTACATTGAACTGGATCAATAACAAATGGATCATATTTGGAAGTGTGAAGATACTTTCGTAATGAATTACCTCTTTATGAGTGGATTACCTTGCTTCATGTGTGTGCTGTTATTTTTACTTTGACATTGGAAAAACAAAAGCAAAACCCAAACCCCCCAACAGGATGGTAAAAAGTAATGGACATCAGCATGCAGGGATAACCATATTGGAGTCTGATTTGTTTTTAGCTTTTTTTCATGATCTATATTTTTTTTCTGTAAATGTAAGAATTCATGATGGATTCATGATGTTATTACTGTAGGACAAAAAGTTGAACACACGACAATAAATTCAAATCTATCTTTAAATTTTCAAAGTGCATTTATCAAAATTGATCGTAATGAACTTTTTTGTGTATTGTTGACCACTGAGAAAACCGTAATCTCCCCGTTCCTTGGAGAAATGATCACCATACATTAAGATTTATGCGTGTTGCTATAGGTAAGTAAAACGGTTTGTTGTTTTCTTGAATGATACGGCTCCTGGGGATATTTTGAGTAGCGCAATCAATAATTTAAAACGCTTCATCTAAAGAGAAGTGTGTTCAGACGATCCTGGTGATTGCTACAAATAAATCCCTGTGGTATCATAAGTTACATAGACTCTATCCACAAAACTTGAACAATTCACATGTACATGGAAATTAATTATTAATTATGTTTTCTTGGCTAAATGAATCCCTCCAGTACTTTCAATGTTTTCTGCTGAGTTTGAACTTTTTAGTCCACTGACAATGTATTACATCCAATATATCTTGTTTCCATGGTAACACCAATGATCTTCCTTTGCATTGCTAGCTTTTTCCTACACCGCACAGTGTGAGGTTGCTGTGGTGATCCCTTAGGCATTTTGTGTTAGTTTGTGGTTAATTATTGCATTCCTTTTCAGAAAGGTTTCATATATTCTTCTTACCGATCACATCTCTATTTAATTTTTGTATCAAAAATGCATATATTTCAAATCGTACGGAAATATTCTCTTCCCAATGTATCAGCTTGTGTGTCTGACAATAGGTGTCCCAGTATAAGGGTACAGGTTGGGATATCTAGCTCTTATTTGCACAATCATAAAATATTCATGGTTTTATAGACACTAGTGATGAGCGAACATGGTTGGAAAAGGTGTTATCGGGGCATGATCGGGTGTTAACCGAGTATTTCAGGATTGCTCGGAAAATATATTCGAGTCCCCGCGGCTGCATGTCTCCTGGCTGTTAGACAGCTGCTGCACATGCAAGCATTGCCTAATAAACAGGTAACCCATGCATTTGTTGTGGCTGTCTAACAAACCAGCCATCCCATAATGTGTTGAGGCTGTCTAAAAGCCATGTGACGTGCAGCAGCGGGGATTCAAACATATTATTTGAGCACACCGGAGAAACTCAGATAACACCCGATCATGCTCAGATAACATCTTACCTGACCACGTTCGCTCATCACTAACCGTCACTAGTGATGAGCGAACACACTTGGATAAGGTGTTATCAGAGCATGCTTGGGTATTATCTGAGTATCTTGGATGTGCTCAAACAATATATTCGAGTCCCTGCTGCTGCATGTGTTGTGGCTGTTAGACAGCTGCGACACATCCTGGTTTTTCCTAACAAACTGACAATCACTGCATGTGTTCTGGCTGTCGAACAGCCGTGAGACATGTAAGCGCGGTGACTCGAACATATTATTTACGCGCACTCGAGGTATTCAGATAACACCCGAGTATGCTCAGATAACACCTTATTTGGGCATGCTCACTTATCACTATCAGTCACGTCACTTTAGTTATACTCTTCATTGTCATGATATGTGGTATAATAACCGCCGAGGTTGCCAACCTCTTTTTCTATTTTTTTTCTTCTGGACCAAAATTCAGACATGGTTCTAAATTTTTATCAACATTAACCATGACCCTTAATGCAAAAATAGCCACCCACACCACACCATGTGCTGGCAACAGTATATGAAGATTAGAATTGCCATATGTTAGATCCCTCGCTGCTCCCGTGGCAATGCTACCTTTATTGTAGCCGTAACGACATGCCGTACTTAGGGCCCCGTCACGCATAGCGACTCACCAGCGATCCCGACAACGATATCAACGTGTCAGGATCGCTGGTGAGTCGCTACATGATCGCTGGTGAGCTGTCAAACAGACAGCTTCACCAGCGATCAGCACAGTGACGCCGAGCGCGCGGAGTCGCTGTGTACTTTAGTTACCAGCGCGCTGATGCAGGGAACTGGTAACTAAGGTACACATCGGGTTTCTAAGGGGCGTGCGTCACTTAGAAACCCGATGTGTACCTTGGTTACCAGCTCCCTGCATCAGCACGCTGGTAACTAAGGTACACATCGGGTTTCTAGGCACAGCATGCCCCCTTAGAAACCCGATGTGTACCTTAGTTACCAGCTCCTGGTCGCTGGTCTGCCGCCTGTCACACGCAGCGATGTGTGCTGACCAGCGGGAGACCAGCGACCCCAAAAATGTCAAGGGCTTTCCATCAACGATCAGCAATACCGGCAGGGGGGGCGGTCGCTGATCGCTGTCACACACAGCGATCTCGCTGGTGAGATCGCTGTTGCGTCACAAAACTAGTGACTCAGCAGCGATCTCGCTAGCGAGATTGCTATGTATGACGGGGCCCTTACTGTCATCATTGCTGCTGCCATGTAAACAAAGACTGGTGTAGAACAATGGGTGTTGGAACTGTCAGGGATTTAACAGGGGAGTCATTTTTCTGAACTCTAGTGGAAGGAAACGCTGAGCACACCGTGTTGTGCTTTTTTATGTTTGAGCACATTCACAGTACCAAATAAACAAATAATAAAAAAACTGTATTTTTTCACTACAGAAAAAATAAATCTGTTCTTTTTTTAAAAAAATTGCAGACTATCTGCACATTTATGTGTGGTTGGCAGCCAAATGATGCAGTATTCCAACATTGTAAACCAAAGGTCCCTATAGAGATTAGACTAAAAGAAGAAGCAATTGTTCACTGGTCAGACAAATATAATTTGTTGGTGGCCCAAAATAGACCCAGATAACATTGGTAAATGCCATTTCCCTGATGACGCTGTGTAATCAGTGGACTATGTCTGGTGGACATGTGCCTATTTTTTAAGTTTTAAACCTGTAGTAATTTGCCTATCTATCCTTGCAGGACACCTCTGTGTGCCATCAAAAATACTTGTGATAAGCAATTGCTACTTTATTAATCCGAATATCAATAATTTTATCCTAAAGGAAATATGAATATTTTATTCACATTCCAACTAAAGATGCACTTCTCCCATCAAAGTTTTTATCCTCTTAATATATTGCAATCATCATATTATATAGCACTATGTACTTACAATTGCTCATTTTGCCTTTCTACCTGGTTAATTCTTCTGTTTTCCTTTAGGTCTATGACATAATGTGATTAAAATCTGACTAGCTGAATTCTTCTAAGCTCTATGTAGCAACAAGCGGTCAATTTTTCCTACATGAGTCATAAGTCACTGCAAAGGTCTATGGCTGGAGAGGGGCAGAGCAGCTGGGTCAGGAACAGAAGAGGGGGATGATAAATGCAGGGACAGGAGACTTCCTGTTTCCACTTAGAGTAGAGAAAAGAGAAGAATTATCTGGGTAGAAAGGCAAAAGAAACAATTGTAAGTACACAGTGGTATATAATATGGCTGCAATGTATTCAGAGGATGAAAACTTTGATGGGAGGAGGGCTTCTTTAATATGTATCTTTTAGCACAGTGAATTAAAAGTTAAGCTTTATAACCTGTTAGTGAGGGTTACTATTTACTGGGGCTTTGCCCTTTTAGGGAATTTACTTTACAATACAATATATAATGAGTGGGACAGGCTGCCACAAGAGGTAGTGAGTTCTCCTTCAATAGAAGTCTTCAAACAGAGGCTGGACAGACATCTGTCTGGGATGATTTAGCAAATCTTACTTTGAGCAGGGGGTTGGACCAGATGGCCCAGGAGGTCCCTTCCAACTCTACGATTCTATGATTCCCTCCCAGGTTATTGTATCTCTCTGCATTATTTTTAATATTTAACCAGAGTTTGTGGCCATCCTCCATGCTCCTGATTCCCTCCATCTTCACTGTCAGTCAGACTCAGGAGGAGCTGAAGAACAGAAGTAGTTAGTAGTGTAGCCACCTGGTAAAATATCAGCCAACCCGAATCTGCGTAACTCCCACACCGTCACTCACCTACTAAGCTATTACTTCTGCTATTCACTTGGGTCAAGAGTGTGAAGACAATGGCTGAGGCATGTGACTGGCATAGGAAAGAAGAGAGCAGTTACCAGACATTGGCTGTAGACTGTTCTCCTCCTTTCTCCTATACTGGCATATCCTTTTCAGTCTCACTGTGTTTGCACTGCATACGTCCACCTTTGGCTCGCATGTAGGTCATGCTTTTAAAAAAAAAAAATCACAGACGATTCTCATTTCTGCCGAACACAAAGTACATAAAAAAATCTGCAGATTGTCTGTGAATGTAGGTACTGTACGATTAGCAACCCTGGTAAGTCTAGAAGATTTCCTGTGCAATATGCGCCATTTGGTAAATCAGAGCTATAAAAAGTCCTAATATCGATTTGGAAATAAAAGGCATATAATAAAGGCATCCTAAAAATGTAAAAGTGCTCTTAATGGTGGTCATGGACAGGGTCATAAAACTATTATCTAGCCTTACAAGAATACTGTCTTAGTATACTGTGAGTTTATATTGTGAAAAAGCTGTAAATGTAGTCCTGCTAAAAATTATGGTGCAATTTACGAAGTCTGGCCTTTTATACTGATCCAGAGTACACTGGAGAGACATAGGCCTTTTAATATATTTTTTTACGTCTGTGACTGCTTTTTTGCCTGCCTGTGCTCTTGTTTCCTGAATGGTCATGCAGTGTTCTACACTCCTAAAAAAGTCAGATGTCGCCAAACTTCAAGCTATGATGATTCATTACAAATGCAAGTAAAAAAACTGCAGCCGTATTCCCCTCTTACTTATCTATCTTTTACTATTTTACTTTATAGAGAATGTTTGGAGGATAAGGAGATTGATTTATCAGATGCCTTTAGAGATGTATCAGAGGACTGTGGTAGAGGATCTAGGATCTAGATGTTGCTGGAAGGCAAAACAGCCTTTAGAGCTGTATGGCTGCTTATCAAAAGCCTCCCCCCATGGCTGTCTTAGGGGCCCATCACACATAACGAGATGGCTAGCGAGATTGCTGACTTTGTGACGCATCAGCGATCTCGCTGTGTGTGGCACGCATCAGCGACCGGCCCCACCGCCGGGTATCGCTGATCGTGCAGGAATGTTCTGGGCCATTTTTTGATCGTTGGTCTCCCGCTGGCCAGCACGCTGCGAGAGACCAACGAAACGAAACGCGCGTCAGGGGCGGCACGTGGCTCCAGGGCACTATAGTAGCAGACATTATGGGTAAGCACTGAAAGTATTTTTTGCACAGCTTTTGACCATTTCCTCTAAACAGCACTCTGATGTTATATACACTGGGGGTATTCCAGGTTTCATGAGCATAAGTATTTGTCTGTTTTGAGGGGTTATGTTGTGGATAGATGAGGTTGAAAAATAGCATCTTACATTGATACTATTTTTTCTTTTATGTGCAATATTTTTTATATTATATTACCCTATTGTGTGCCTTTGGCTTATATATACATGTTTTTACGGTCTTTTTTCTAGTAAATATTGTATACATGCATGTCACTTGATGTAATAAATAAATTTATATATTTTTATATTTTTTTGTATGGAACGCCGTTTTTGTCTTTTTATTGGTTACTATTTGGAGTATACAGTGTGAGTCCAACATCATTTTTATGGGATTAAAATTATTGATTTTCTTTTGAGTTTATCAATATAATTTATTGTTATACCCATAATTTTCTTCCTTTTTGGAATTGTGTTAGTTGTCAATTTACGTCTGGCATAATTAAGAAGTAATGCTGTGTTGTCATAGCTGGCAGTCCCAGATAGCTGTCACCTGTAACTTCAGCTAAGTGTGGTTTGTTATTTTCTGATTTTTATTTTGCTCATTGATCTATCCCTGCGTGACCTTGGACCTCGTTCTGACCATTTGTTTAATCCCATTGCTCTGATCTGCTATCCTCCTGGTATTTTGACCTCTGACCATGACATGACTATGTTTTTGTCTCTTCCCTCTGTTTATGATATACCCTCCTGGCTTTTGACCTCAGACTCCTCGACTGTCCCGACTCACGGTTTGTCCTTGAGAAATGACTCAGCGTCACACAGGTTTCAGCACCTGCTAAAATGTATTTAACAGGATTACACGCTAAGCCACAATAAATAATGTGCAATATCTACACTCTCATTACAGATTTCTGTTATGTACACCAGGATATTTTAGCCAGTGTGCCATGAGGCTAACTTTAATGTGGTCTCACAGCTTAATACTATCAAATGTTTAAATGCCGTTCAGTTTTGCTGATTCATTTCTGCCCATCTGCTCCTGTTGCTAGAAGCAGTATCACTGTACACTGACTGCTCACAAACATGTTCATCGCCTAGACAGGATGTTCTTCAAGCTTCTGATCTCCTGGGCAGAGATAATGGTCTATCCAAGTGATTGTAATTTATTTCATATTCTCTTTTTTGTTTTAGTCTTATGAAAATCACTATATAAAATCCACTTTCATACATGATATCCTATTAGTAAATGCTGATGCTAATGGGATCCTCTGTTCAGGATTTTCATGGAAAGTAGGCAATGATTACAAAGAGTAAAGGCCCTTTTACATTTAGCGATGCACCAGCGATCCGACCAGCGATCCGACCCGGTCAGGATCGCTGGTGCATCGCTAAATGATCGCTAGTGAGCTTTCATACAGAAAGATCTCACAGCGATTCAGCAGCGACGCAGCGCACGATACTTACCATTCACACACAGCGATCCTGGCGTCCTCCCGCCCGCCTCCACGCGTCGCTCGTCGTCACAGCAGGAAGTCTCAGCAGGAAGCGCCCGACGAGAAATGGAGCCGGACATTCTCGCGCGATCAGCGATGGACAGCGGGGGAGCCGGTCGCTGGTAAGTATCACATATAGCGATATCGCTAGCAATATCGCTATAACGTCACAAAACCAGTGACGTTTTAGCGATATTGCTAGCGATATCGCTTAGTGTAAAACCCCCTTGACCTTCTCTGCTGCATCACATTGTTGTGAGTGGGCACAACCTTAATTTCCCTTGAGTTGGTGGCATGACAGGGACCTTTGAACCCTCTCAGATTTCTCTATAGCTGATCACTGTGGTTCTCCTCAGAGAAAAGCTTTGCAATCTGCATTTTTGTCAAGGAATCTTTTGAAGATGGCCAAACCCTTTAGGCAGTCTTTGGCCAGTAGGTATTGTTACCAACAGCCTGCTTTGCTTGGCTGAGTGTGCATTTGTTCCCAAAGAAGAGTGGCTAATCTGTACTGAGAGAGAATAAAAGAATTGGGCATATTGAAATGCACGATAAAACATTTTTTGAATATATAAATCCTTTTTAATACCCTATACCAATAGAAGCATACTGTAATTTCCATTGACACCTACATTGACCTTCTCAAGACTAAGGCTGGAGTCACACATAGTGACTCACCAGCGATCCTGACAACGATATCAGTGTGTCAGGATCGCTGGTATGTCGCTATGTGATCGCTGGTGAGCTGTCAAACAGACAGCTTCACCAGCGATCAGCACAGCGACGCCCAGCGCCCGGCGTTGCTGTGCACGTTAGTAGCCAGCACGCTGATGCAGAAAGCTGGTAGCTAACGTACACATCGGGTATCCAAGGGACGTTCCTCCCTAGATACCCGATGTGTATGTTAGTTACCAGCTCCCTGCATCAGCGCGCTGGTAACTAACGTACACATCGGGTATCTAAGGGACGCACGTCCCTTGGATACCCGATGTGTGCATTAGTTACCGCAGATTGCTGGCCTCCCGCCTGTCACACGCAGCAATACGTGGTGGCCAGCGGGAGACCAGCGACCAAAAAAAAGTCCTGGCATTTCCTGCAGCGATCAGCGATACCGGCAGGGGGGCTGATCGCTGTCACACACAGCGATCTCGGTGAGATCGCTGTTGTGTCACAAAAATTATGACTCAGCAGCGATCTCGCTAGTGAGATCGCTATGTGTGACGGGGCCTTAAGGTCCAAAGAGTCTTAGAGAGATGAAACCAACACAGATTGTTTATTCATATTATTATTATATATATTATTAGCTCATCCCATAGCCTGGTTTTGTACTTTCGTCTATAGGAAGATCATCCTCTCACAATACATTTACTGTAGGTATACTGCACTCTTCAGAGAATGGCTACAAACACTTCTGTATAGAACATGGTTTAAAAAAAGAAACCGTTCGGAGGTGAGGGAGAAATTCTCAATTTACCACTTAAATGGCAATCAAATACCAATCTAAATACCTACCCAGCTCACTAATTTTAAAGTAATCTAATAAACTTATCTAAAGATTTCACTGAACAGCATTAAATGAAACCTAATTAAAATTTAATTTCCATTCAAACTGGAGTCATGGTGAATGATTTTTTAAGTACACAGATTTATTAGGATTAGATAAAAAAAACATGAAAACTCTTCAGAAAAGAAAGGGTCTAGAAGACCCCCATGTGTCAATTTAACAATCAGATGGTGTCTTAAATTGTCCATTTATCATAAAGAATCCAAAGCTATCTCGCCTAACCATCCTCATATATAGCAACGTCACGTGTTCTCTGTGTGTAGAGCTAAACTCAGACTTCCTGATTTTATCTCCCTTAACATCACCTGTCAGTGAAGATTTGGGAGATCCCCAAATATGGCAGCTTCAGACAATTACAATGTTGCATTCCAGTGCGGTCGGTGGGCACATCAAAACGCCACATGTGGACGCATCCGCATACAATGCATGTCCCTGCATACCCAATGTTAAAGATAGGTATGCAGGATGCATGTGAAAGTAGGCGGAGCTTAGTCGGAGCTTAAGGGAGGAAGTACGCAGCCATGCACAGACCAGCCAAACGCTAGTGTGAACCCAGCCTAAGGGTACTTTAACAATAGCGTTTCCTGGAGCTGTGGAGGGATGCGCACGGCCGCCGTGAAGCATTGGGTATGCAGGCCGTGCACAGGTACCGTGAGGTGCGTTTGGCGCAGGTTGGCGCACCGTCAAAAGGACGCATGCTCCGGCAAACGCATACCTGCATACGGCCTGCGTACGGCCTGCGTACCCAATGCTAAAGATAGGGTACGCAGGCCACATGCAGCATCATGCGCCCATAGGCGGAGCTGACCGGAGGAGGTGTGGCCATGTGCGGAGCTTCAAGACGGTTGTGCACATCCCTCCGCAGCTCCAGGAAATGCTAGTGTGAAAATACCCTTACTGAGCTATCCTTTGCTATTGCAATACAATCAGTGTTTTATTAGCAGGAGATTATCACTACAGGACTACTGGCCTAGTGCATCCTAATCCAACCACACCCCTAGCACTATTTAGCATCTTACTGTCAATATACAATGTGTCAATATACACAGCTTTCTGTGGTGTGGGTGAGGTTGTACACAGCTCAACATTTCAGCTTTTCTAGATCTACAACAGAGAAAAATAACTGCACCAAGCAAACTAAGTGATAATTTGTTGGAATCAGGGTCTTTGTCCCTTCCTCATACTTATATCAGATTACATAGCAAAAACCTGCTGACTGATTCCCATATTTTGTTAACAATATTTATGATGCTTTATCTCGCTAATAATTAAATCCTTAAATGCGTTAATTGTGTACCCATCTAAATAAGGAAAATAAGATGGATATTCTATACTAACCCAATGAGTGACTCGAAGGTCTCTGAAGCAGGGCCTTTCATCACATCCCATTATTATTAAAAAACTGATTTGCGATTGAAATGTTGCTCTCATTGAAAGCTGTACTATTGAATATGGATTAAAGTGTTCAGTTTTTATTCTCGTGTGTTGGCGTATATTTCTGTAGTGTAATGTGTGGGGTTTGGTATCATTGTATTTTCCTCCATTATTCCTAGACTGTACCATTGTAAGCTTCCTTGACATACTCTTTGGAGAGGTACAAGCTGCAGCATCTTTTTTCTCTAGGGAATTTTGTACATTTTAAGATGAATATGTTTACAGAAGATTTGTCCTCACATCTCCTAAGACACCTGAAGAACTTGTACCTTCTCTCATTTTGAGTTATATTACATGAATTTTTATATTATGCATTATTGTGCATGTAGCATTATATCAAAGCAGTTTTCCATTACTGAGACAATAGTTTAAAACTGACTGGGGCAACATATGCAATGATTTCATATGTTCTTAGTGTGGTGAAACTGGTTCCTTTCAAGTATTGTAATTCTCTCCTACTAGGCTCACCATGAAAAAGTTCCAGTGAATTATTAGCCCTTCTGGGATAGTCCCTTTCATGCACTGACTAGCCCACGGGAGAAATGGAGAATCCTACGGTAGGCCCCTGTGAGGGAACGAATGCTAATGGGAAGTGATCTTACACTTGATTCACAATTTGTAGAAAAATGTAGAATCTAATCAGGTGCAGGCTCCACTAGAAGGCAGTAGAGTGGATGCAGGGCTGCACATAAACAGAGCTGGCCTGCCGTGCAGCAGTGAAGCTACCACAGGTGGCATCAGAGTAGTCAAACAAGCCGAGTCAAGCCACAGACAGTAGCGCAGTACCAAACGAAATGAACAAACTCAGAGTCAGAAGCTAGCCGAGGAGGTTAGTACACCATGTTCCAAATGATTATGCAAATTATATTTTTCTCTGATTTTCCTGGTCGGTGCAAATGACAGTCAGTGTATTAAAAGTCATCACCCGTTAGAGTATACGTCGAATTTTATTAAAGAAACCTCCCAATGATATCAGCATAATATCCAAAATGAATAAAAACTCAAAATGCACTGTTCCAAATTATTAGGCACAGTAGAATTTCTAAATATTTGATATGTTTTAAAGAACTGAAAATGCTCATTTGTGGAATTTGAAGCATTAGGAGGTCACATTCACTGAACAAAAAAGCTATTTAACTCCGCGCGGCGCTTAGAAACCCAATGTGTACCTTGATTACCAGCTCTCTGCATCAGCGCGCTGGTA
The DNA here is from genome assembly GCF_039654945.1 of Dendrobates tinctorius. NCBI lineage: Eukaryota > Metazoa > Chordata > Amphibia > Anura > Dendrobatidae > Dendrobates > Dendrobates tinctorius. The sequence continues at coordinate 17,258,793 of NW_027361775.1, read as the reverse complement.
ACCAAGGTACACATAGGGTTTCTAAGCACCGCACGGCGCTTAGAAACCCGATGTTTACCTTGGTTACCAGCTCCAGCTCGCTGATCGCTGGTCTCCCGCCTGTCACATGCAGCGATGCGTGCTGGCCAACGGGAGACCAGCGATCAAAAAAATGTGCTGGCCATTCCAGGACGATCTGTGATACCCGGCAGGGGGGTCAGTCGCTGAAAAGTGTCACACACAGCGATCTCGCTGGTGAGATCGCTGTTGCGTCACAAAACTTGTGACTCAGCAGCGATCTCACTAGCGAGATCGCTGTGTGTGACGGGGGCTTTAGTCTTCAGGTATGTCTGGGCCCACTGCAAACGTTCCTACTTGTGAGCACTGTTTAGGGGTGGTCCAATAGTAGGTTTATGCACCACAGCAAGCCTTTGAAGGATCCTACACCTTGAGGTTTGAAGGACTCCAGAGGCACCAGCAGCTTCAAATATCTGTTTGCTGGTTTGTAATGGCTTTTTAGCAGCTGCTCTCTTAATCCGATGAACTTGTCTGGCAGAAACCTTCTTCATTCTGCCTTTATCAGCACGAACACATCTGTGTTCAGAATCAGCCACAAATCTCTTAACGATATGATGATCGCGCTTAAGTTTTCGGGAAATAGCTAATGTTTTCATCCCTTGATCAAGGCATTGCACTATTTGATGCTTTTCGGCAGCAGAAAGATCCTTTTTCTTTCCCATGTTACTTGAAAACTGTGGCCTGCTCAATAGTGTGGAACATTCAGTTTTCCTTTTATTTGGGCTCACATGGCAAACTAATTATCACAGGTATCTGAGATTGATTTCAGTGATCCAAAGAACCCTGAGACACAATACCATCAATGGGTTTGATTAAAACAAAAAAAAAACACTTAAAAAAATTTGCATAATAATTTGGAACATTGTGTAATGGTCGGGAGCGGATAAGACAAAAGACAGAAGCAGGTCAGGATACAAGCCAAGTCAAAAACAGGGAGTCAGCACACTAAAGGGAAACACTGAGTCAAGATGGAAATAGGGGAAAACAAAGATATACAGTGGGGCAAAAAAGTATTTAGTCAGTCAGCAATAGTGCAAGTTCCACCACTTAAAAAGATGAGAGGCGTCTGTAATTTACATCATAGGTAGACCTCAACTATGGGAGACAAACTGAGAAAAAAAAATCCAGAAAATCACATTGTCTGTTTTTTTTTCATTTTATTTGCATATTATGGTGGAAAATAAGTATTTGGTCAGAAACAAAATTTCATCTCAATACTTTGTGATATATCCTTTGTTGGCAATGACAGAGGTCAAACGTTTTCTGTAAGTCTTCACAAGGTTGCCACACACTGTTGTTGGTATGTTGGCCCATTCCTCCATGCAGATCTCCTCTAGAGCAGTGATGTTTTTGGCTTTTCGCTTGGCAACACAGACTTTCAACTCCCTCCAAAGGTTTTCTATAGGGTTGAGATGTGGAGACTGGCTAGGCCACTCCAGGACCTTGAAATGCTTCTTACGAAGCCACTCCTTCATTGCCCTGGCGGTGTGCTTTGGATCATTGTCATGTTGAAAGACCCAGCCACGTTTCATCTTCAACGCCCTTGCTGATGGAAGGAGGTTTGCACTCAAAATCTCACGATACATGGCCCCATTCATTCTTTCATGTACCCGGATCAGTCGTCCTGGCCCCTTTGCAGAGAAACAGCCCCAAAGCATGATGTTTCCACCACCATGCTTTACAGTAGGTATGTTGTTTGATGGATGCAACTCAGTATTCTTTTTCCTCCAAACACGACAAGTTGTGTTTCTACCAAACAGTTCCAGTTTGTGACAATGTGATTTTCTGGATTTTTTTTTCTCAGTTTGTCTCCCATAGTTGAGGTCTACCTATGATGTAAATTACAGACGCCTCTCATCTTTTTAAGTGGTGGAACTTACACTATTGCTGACTGACTAAATACTTTTTTGCCCCACTGTAGGTTCAGACAGCAAATGCAGCAGGACCAATCAGAGCAATCAGAGTCAGCTACAGCAGCCCTAGGCAAAAACTATAACTGACATCGCCAGCAGGAAGCAGCAGCGACAAATAGCCAACCTGAACCCAAACTGAGGCTGGAAAAGGTTAATCCCTACATGACCAGACCAGTACACAGGAAACGACTCAAAACCACATGCATGGGAAAAAGACTGCACATGCAAATACAAGAAAACTCTTTGTTACAAACACAACCCCAAAAAATTAGACTTAGGCTACTTTCACACTTGCATTTTTTTGTGCTGCGTGTGCAGTGCAAACACGCATAAAAAACGCATTATGCCTTTTTAATGCGTTTTCTTGGTTTTTGCGCATGGTTTTTACAAAAAACATGCGTTTTTAAATGCTGACGTGTGCATGACCATGTGCACGTCAGCGCTCCCATAGACTTTTATGTGTTTTTGGGTGAATTCCGTGCGCATGCATTTTTTTGAGACAGGTCGGACGCACAAAAAATGCAACAGGTTGCCTTTTGTGCACCCGGGCGCACACTACAAAACAACGCATGTGCGTACAAACGCATGACAATGCGCACCCATGTTAAATATAGGGGAAAAAACGCATACGCAAAAAAATGCAAGTGTGAAACCAGCCTTAACCAACCATCTAATTAAAAACACTTAAAATCATATAATCATGTGTTGATGAGTCATTCTCCATCCTGAATAACGGACAGCGAGACTATCCATCCTCAAAATAAGAGTTAAGCTGACTGGGAAATCCACATACTGTATTAATATATCAGACTCAATATAACAAAATATAGGTCAGTGTAAATGCATAAATTAGGATAGATAAACAATAATCAAGCAAATAAATAAATGACTTGTGACATAATAAAGTACATAAACAACCAGATTCGATGTGCAAAAAATGGAGACAAAAAGTCCCAGAAACTCAAGGCGTTAGAAAAAGTTACCCTATATGGATGGTCATCCTAATGTGGCTTTGTCAGGGGGTAGTACATTGGAAGCCCAGGCTGTCTTATAAACAACTATAATGGATGTGCAAAGCCAAAATTAATTAGGTTATATTAAAAGAAAACATGGATGAGAAATCTGAATATAATATGTAAATGAATTTAAAAAATATGAAATCGCTATATAATCACACACTGTCTCATGACTATGTAATTACACCTATACGTGATGCATAGATGGATAGATACTAGATAGATTCATCTGTGTATATAATTAAAATGAAAAAATAAGGTTATGTAGTAAAGTGCCGCACGGTGTCTTACGATTTACAGTGATCACAAATTCCCCTGACAAAGCACAGGTTCCGCTATGAAGGCACATAGCAGATAAAAGACGATGGTGTATACCCAAAATGTTCATTCTGCTGCCCATGCTCAAAAAATAATAAATAGCAGTGTTTATTGGAAAAAATATATATATTTGCGCAGTATTTTTCTAGTAAATGATCTATGAAGTAATATGCAAATTAAGTTGCAGTTTCCCAGTCAATCTAGAGTACATAGGTTCAAAGCTCATTTTCAGATTTGGGATCTACAGCTATGCTTCTTTTCAGGGAAAGATGCTCTAGATGGAGCTGTGCTCAGTTCTGCATGTCATTTTGCCCTGGCAGACTCCCTTAATTATGTCATGATAAATATATCAGTAATAAATTCTACTAATCTAAAACACTCATTACTTCCCCATGTGATAAAGCGCAAATGAATGATTCTTCTGGTAGCGCACTCTCATTCATTATTTCCTTGTTGAAGCATTCACTAACGCTGTCCTTCCCTGAAGTTTCATTAACTGTGGGCAGATGACTGAACATCTGGAGAGCCCAATCTCGCCCTTCTTCGAGTCGTGCACATTAAGGCTCTGATTAATTATGTCGCAAATTAGCTTAGTATTAATATTGTTTTTGTATTGAATCATATATTTGTGTATGTTATATCTAAACATGTTATTAAATATCACAGGATGTAGAGTACTTGCTGTAATTATTTATTTAGTTTCTTTAGCAAAGAGGCAGTTGTCAGGAATATGTTTCGGGAGATAGAATTCTCCTTAAAGGGGTATTCCCTTCTCCAAGATCCTATCCCAATATGTAGTAGGTGTAATAACAATAATGTTCGCAATTACCTCCAATTAGCAATGTAGGGTAATTTTTTTTGATTCGCTATGTCTCTTTCCTCATGTGCAGGCATTGCAGGACCTTAGGTATCCATGGTTACGACCACTAGCAACTAGCTAACTAATTGTCACTATATCAGTGGTCATAACCAGGGATACCAAAGGTCCTGCAATGCCAGCACAAGAGGAAAGAGACATAGCAAATCAGAAGAACTATACTACATTTCTAATTGGAGGTATTTGCGAATATTATTATTATTACATCTACTACATAGTGGGATAGGACCTTGAAGATGGGAATACCCCTTTAAATCACATGTAAGCATAAAGCTGTACTGTAATCTGTTTGGTGGAAGATATAGTTTTAGCATACAAAAACTATGGGGACTATCCTCAAAAGGAACTTTGGAAATGGACTGCTCACTAAGTTATTATTGCTTCTTGGCATTGCTATAGTTTTTTATGCATTTTACTTTCTGCTTCCAGACATGACAGTATCCTTTAAAAAAGACCAGTATTCGCTGCAGTAATATAGTGTGCTGGCACTGGCACCCCCTCGTATACAGTATTGACCTTGAATAATGCTGATCTTGTGAGAGCGACTGTATAACACGCTAATGAGGGTGCTACATCGTCCTTAAGCAGCTTCCAATCAGTACGTATTTGGCACTGACAGTTTATATAAGAGACTAGCTGAAGAGCCCGGCGTTGATTGGGCATAGTAACCAACTGTGGTTAGTTATAACAAATTATAATGATTATATTGCACATAAAAAACGTGCATCTAATCCTATCCTGTGTGATACTGACTGCTGAACCGTGTATCTAATCCTATTCTGTGTGATACTGTCTGCTGAGCCGTGTTTCTAATACTATTCTGTGTGATACTGTGTGCTGAGCTGCGTATCTAATCCTATCCTGTGTGATACTGTCTGCGGAGCCATGTATCTATTCCTATCCTGTGTGATACTGACTGCTGAGCTGTGTATCTAATCCTATCCTGTGTGATACTGACTGCTGAGCTGTGTATCTAATCCTATCCTGTGTGATACTGCCTGCTGAGCCATGTGTCTAATCCTCTCCTGTGTGATACTGACTGCTGAGCCGTGTATCTAATCCTATCCTGTGTGATACTGGGCTCCCCCTGCAGTCTGTGTCAGAGGGTGGTCTATGTTGGCACGGTAATTGTGTTAATTTCAGCTTTACAGAAGGACGATAACACCATAGAAATGATAACAATAATAGGCCTCAGTTACCACAACTGTCTACAAAGAAAACTGTTGCTGATAGCAACCAATCACAGCTCATTCTTCATCTTTTAAACAGCTCTGGGACAGCGTGGCGAGTTTTGAGTGGCGACTTTTGTGTTTTGACTTTTATGTGGCGAGGATGGTGTATGTGTGGTGAACTGTGTGCTGAGGGTGGTATATGTGTTGAAGCACGTGGTAGTGTGTGGCGCATTTTGTGTGTGTGTTCATATCCCCGTGTGTGGTGACTATCCCATGTCAGGGCCCCACCTTAGCAACTGTACGGTATATACTCTTTGGCGCCATCGCTCTCATTCTTTAAGTCCCCCTTGTTCACATCTGGCAGCTGTCAATTTTCCTCCAACACTTTTCCTTTCACTTTTTCCCCATTATGTAGATAGGGGCAAAATTGTTTGGTGAATTGGAACACGCGGAGTTAAAATTTCACCTCACAACATAGTCTATGACGCTCTCGGGGTCCAGACGTGTGACTGTGCAAAATTTTGTGGCTGTAGCTACGACGGTGCAGATGCCAATACATACATACACTTTTGCCCCATTATGTAGATAGGGGCAAAATTGTTTGGTGAATTGGAATGCGCGGGGTTAAAATTTCACCTCACAACATAGCCTATGATGCTTTCGGGGTCCAAATGTGTGACTGTGCAAAATTTTGTGGCTGTAGCTACGACGGGGCGGATGCCAATACATACTGTACATACAGTCATGGCCAAAAGTTTAGAGAATGACACAAATATTAATTTTTACAAAGTCTACTGCTTCATTTTTTATAATGGCAATTTGCATATACTCCAGAATGTTATAAAGAGTGATCAGCTTAACAGCAATTACTTGCAAAGTCAATATTTGCCTAGAAAATTAACTTTATCCCCCAAAACACATTTCAACATCATTGCAGCCCTGCCTTAAAAGGACCAGCTAACATCGTTTCAGTGATTGCTCCATTAACACAGGTGTGGGTGTTGATGAGGACAGGGCTGGAGATCAATCTGTCATGATTAAGTAAGAATGACACCACTGGACACTTTAAAAGGAGGCTGGTGCTTGGCATCATTGTTTCTCTTCTGTTAACCATGGTTATCTCTAAAGAAACACGTGCAGTCATCATTGCACTACACAAAAATGGCCTAACAGGGAAGAGTATCGCAGCTAGAAAGATTGCACCTCAGTCAACAATCTATCGCGTCATCAAGAACTTCAAGGAGAGACCAAGAAAGACCAGCAAGCGCCAGGACCGTCTATTAAAAGTGTTTCAGCTGCGGGATCGGGCTACCAGCAGTGCAGAGCTTGCTCAGGAATGGCAGCAGGCAGGTGTGAGTGCATGTGCACGCACTGTGAGGCGGAGACTCTTGGAGCAAGGCCTGGTCTCAAGGAGGGCAGCAAAGAAGCCACTTCTCTCCAGAAAAAAACATCATGGACAGACTGATATTCTGCAAGAGGTACAGGGAGTGGACTGCTGAGGACTGGGGTAAAGTCATTTTCTCTGATGAATCCCCTTTTCGATTGTTTGGGACATCTGAAAAACGGCTTATTCGGAGAAGATCAGGTGAGCGCTACCACCAGTCTTGTCTCATGCCAACTGTCAAGCATCCTGAAACCATTCATGTGTGGGGTGGCTTCTCAGCCAAGGGAATGGGCTCTCTCTCAGTCTTGCCTAAAAACACAGCCATGAATAAAGAATGGTACCAGAATGTCCTCAAAGAGCAACTTCTCCCAACCGTCCAAGAGCAGTTTGGTGATCAACAATGCCTTTTTCAACATGATGGAGCACCTTGCCATAAAGCAAAGGTGATAACTAAATGGCTCAGGGAACAAAACATAGAGATTTTGGGACCATGGCCTGGAAACTCCTCAGATCTTAATCCCATTGAGAACTTGTGGTTAATCATCAAGAGACTGGTGGACAAACAAAAACCTTCAAATTCAGACAAAATAAAAGCCTTGATTTTGCAAGAATGGACTGCTATCAGTCAGGATTTGATCCAGAAGTTGATTGAGAGCATGCCAGGGAGAATTGCTGAGGTCCTGAAGAAGAAGGGTCAACACTGCAACTATTGACTTGCTGCATTAACTCATTCTGTCAATATAACCTTTAGTTACTCATAACATGATTGCAATTATATTTCTGTATGTGATAAAAACATCTGACAAACACACATAAAAACCAGAGGGCAGCAGATCATGTGAAAATATAATATTTGTGTCATTCTCTAAACTTTTGGCCGTGACTGTACACTTTTTCCCCATTATGTAGATAGGGGTAAAATTGTTTGGTGAATTGGAACACGCGGGGTTAAAATTTCGCCTCACAATATAGCCTATGATGCTCTCGGGGTCCAGATGTGTGACTGTGCCAAATTTTGTGGCTGTAGCTGCGACAGTGCGGATGCCAATCCCGGACATACAGTGGGGAAAAAAAGTATTTAGTCAGTCAGCAATAGTGCAAGTTCCACCACTTAAAAAGATGAGAGGCGTCTGTAATTTACATCATAGGTAGACCTCAACTATGGGAGACAAACTGAGAAAAAAAAATCCAGAAAATCACATTGTCTGTTTTTTTTTTCATTTTATTTGCATATTATGGTGGAAAATAAGTATTTGGTCAGAAACAAAATTTCATCTCAATACTTTGTGATATATCCTTTGTTGGCAATGACAGAGGTCAAACGTTTTCTGTAAGTCTTCACAAGGTTGCCACACACTGTTGTTGGTATGTTGGCCCATTCCTCCATGCAGATCTCCTCTAGAGCAGTGATGTTTTTGGCTTTTCGCTTGGCAACACGGACTTTCAACTCCCTCCAAAGGTTTTCTATAGGGTTGAGATCTGGAGACTGGCTAGGCCACTCCAGGACCTTGAAATGCTTCTTACGAAGCCACTCCTTCGTTGCCCTGGCGGTGTGCTTTGGATCATTGTCATGTTGAAAGACCCAGCCACGTTTCATCTTCAATGCCCTTGCTGATGGAAGGAGGTTTGCACTCAAAATCTCACGATACATGGCCCCATTCATTCTTTCATGTACCCGGATCAGTCGTCCTGGCCCCTTTGCAGAGAAACAGCCCCAAAGCATGATGTTTCCACCACCATGCTTTACAGTAGGTATGGTGTTTGATGGATGCAACTCAGTATTCTTTTTCCTCCAAACACGACAAGTTGTGTTTCTACCAAACAGTTCCAGTTTGGTTTCATCAGACCATAGGACATTCTCCCAAAACTCCTCTGGATCATCCAAATGCTCTCTAGCAAACTTCAGACGGGCCCGGACATGTACAGGCTTAAGCAGTGGGACACGTCTGGCACTGCAGGATCTGAGTCCATGGTGGCGTAGTGTGTTACTTATGGTAGGCCTTGTTACATTGGTCCCAGCTCTCTGCAGTTCATTCACTAGGTCCCCCCGCGTGGTTCTGGGATTTTTGCTCACCGTTCTTGTGATCATTCTGACCCCACGGGGTGGGATTTTGCGTGGAGCACCAGATCGAGGGAGATTATCAGTGGTCTTGTATGTCTTCCATTTTCTAATTATTGCTCCCACAGTTGATTTCTTCACTCCAAGCTGGTTGGCTATTGCAGATTCAGTCTTCCCAGCCTGGTGCAGGGCTACAATTTTGTTTCTGGTGTCCTTTGACAGCTCTTTGGTCTTCACCATAGTGGAGTTTGGAGTCAGACTGTTTGAGGGTGTGCACAGGTGTCTTTTTATACTGATAACAAGTTTAAACAGGTGCCATTACTACAGGTAATGAGTGGAGGAAAGAGGAGACTCTTAAAGAAGAAGTTACAGGTCTGTGAGAGCCAGAAATCTTGATTGCTTGTTTCTGACCAAATACTTATTTTCCACCATAATATGCAAATAAAATGAAAAAAAAACAGACAATGTGATTTTCTGGATTTTTTTTTCTCAGTTTGTCTCCCATAGTTGAGGTCTACCTATGATGTAAATTACAGACGCCTCTCATCTTTTTAAGTGGTGGAACTTGCACTATTGCTGACTGACTAAATACTTTTTTTCCCCACTGTACATACATACAGTGGGGAAAAAAAGTATTTAGTCAGTCAGCAATAGTGCAAGTTCCACCACTTAAAAAGATGAGAGGCGTCTGTAATTTACATCATAGGTAGACCTCAACTATGGGAGACAAACTGAGAAAAAAAAATCCAGAAAATCACATTGTCTGTTTTTTTTTCATTTTATTTGCATATTATGGTGGAAAATAAGTATTTGGTCAGAAACAAGCAATCAAGATTTCTGGCTCTCACAGACCTGTAACTTCTTCTTTAAGAGTCTCCTCTTTCCTCCACTCATTACCTGTAGTAATGGCACCTGTTTAAACTTGTTATCAGTATAAAAAGACACCTGTGCACACCCTCAAACAGTCTGACTCCAAACTCCACTATGGTGAAGACCAAAGAGCTGTCAAAGGACACCAGAGAGAAAATTGTAGCCCTGCACCAGGCTGGGAAGACTGAATCTGCAATAGCCAACCAGCTTGGAGTGAAGAAATCAACTGTGGGAGCAATAATTAGAAAATGGAAGACATACAAGACCACTGATAATCTCCCTCGATCTGGTGCTCCACGCAAAATCCCACCCCGTGGGGTCAGAATGATCACAAGAACGGTGAGCAAAAATCCCAGAACCACGCGGGGGGGGACCTAGTGAATGAACTGCAGAGAGCTGGGACCAATGTAACAAGGCCTACCATAAGTAACACACTACGCCACCATGGACTCAGATCCTGCAGTGCCAGACGTGTCCCACTGCTTAAGCCTGTACATGTCCGGGCCCATCTGAAGTTTGCTAGAGAGCATTTGGATGATCCAGAGGAGTTTTGGGAGAATGTCCTATGGTCTGATGAAACCAAACTGGAACTGTTTGGTAGAAACACAACTTGTCGTGTTTGGAGGAAAAAGAATACTGAGTTGCATCCATCAAACACCATACCTACTGTAAAGCATGGTGGTGGAACCATCATGCTTTGGGGCTGTTTCTCTGCAAAGGGGCCAGGACGACTGATCCGGGTACATGAAAGAATGAATGGGGCCATGTATCGTGAGATTTTGAGTGCAAACCTCCTTCCATCAGCAAGGGCATTGAAGATGAAACGTGGCTGGGTCTTTCAACATGACAATGATCCAAAGCACACCGCCAGGGCAACGAAGGAGTGGCTTCGTAAGAAGCATTTCAAGGTCCTGGAGTGGCCTAGCCAGTCTCCAGATCTCAACTCTATAGAAAACCTTTGGAGGGAGTTGAAAGTCCGTGTTGCCAAGCGAAAAGCCAAAAACATCACTGCTCTAGAGGAGATCTGCATGGAGGAATGGGCCAACATACCAACAACAGTGTGTGGCAACCTTGTGAAGACTTACAGAAAACGTTTGACCTCTGTCATTGCCAACAAAGGATATATCACAAAGTATTGAGATGAAATTTTGTTTCTGACCAAATACTTATTTTCCACCATAATATGCAAATAAAATGAAAAAAAAACAGACAATGTGATTTTCTGGATTTTTTTTTCTCAGTTTGTCTCCCATAGTTGAGGTCTACCTATGATGTAAATTACAGACGCCTCTCATCTTTTTAAGTGGTGGAACTTGCACTATTGCTGACTGACTAAATACTTTTTTTTCCCACTGTACATACCCACATTGAGCTTTATGTATTGGATTATACCGCAATGTGCCAGCTATTCTTCAATAACTTCAAAGTGCTCCCAAAGTTTTAAGTTCCCAGTGAACCTTATATTTTATAGACCTATACTTAAGCTTGTTCTTTTATAGTTTGATTTTTCTATTTATATACACTAATTTCATATCACATTCAGACATCAGAAATCTGGGATAAAAAATGACAGCATGTTTTATAAAACAGGCTTTTTCATTAGAGGGTCATCGGTGACCACCCTCCCACCACCCCTGATAAAAACTTAAAGGAGTTGTACAGGTACGGGACAAAACTCCTCAGTTGGTGTATGGATGTATAATGTAATGGGCAAGTGGGTGATCACATGACCATGCTTTTGTCACATGCCAACTAGACTGAACTGGCTTCTCTAAATTTACTTCTATTGGAAGAAACCAAACCAGTAGTTGGCTTGTGACTACATACACTCACTGGCCACTTTATTAGGTACACCTGTCCAACTGTGTGTTAAGACTTAATTTCTAATCAGCCAATCACATGGCGGCAACTCAGTGCATTTAGGCATGTAGACATGGTCAAGACAATCTCCTGCAGTTCAAACCGAGCATCAGTATGGGGAAGAAAGGTGATTTGAGTGCCTTTGAACGTGGCATGATTGTTGGTGCCAGAAGGGCTGGTCTGAGTATTTCAGAAACTGCTGATCTACTGGGATTTTCACGCACAACCATCTCTAGGGTTTACAGAGAGTGGTCCGAAAAAGAAAAAAAATCCAGTGAGCGGCAGTTCTGTGGCCGGAAATGCCTTGTTGATGCCAGAGGTCAGAGGAGAATGGGCATACTGGTTCGAGCTGATAGAAAGGCAACAATTGCCACCCGTTACAACCAAGGTAGGCAGAAGAGCATCTTTGAACGCACAGTGCGTCGAACTTTGAGGCAGATGGGCTACAGCAGCAGAAGACCACACTGGGTACCACTCCTCTCAGCTAAGAACAGGAAACTGAGGCTACAATTTGCACAAGCTCATCGAAATTGGACAGTAGAAGATTGGAAAAACGTTGCCTGGTCTGATGAGTCTCGATTTCTGCTGCGACATTCGGATGGTAGGGTCAGAATTTGGCGTAAACAACATGAAAGCATGGATCCATCCTGCCTTGTATCAACGGTTCAGGCTGGTGGTGGTGGTGTCATGGTGTGGGGAATTTTTTCTTGGCACTCTTTGGGCCCCTTGGTACCAATTGAGCATCGTTGCAATGCCACAGCCTACCTGAGTATTGTTGCTGACCATGTCCATCCCTTTATGACCACAATGTAAACAACATCTGATGGCTACTTTCAGCAGGATAATGCGCCATGTCATAAAGCTCGAATCATCTCAGATTGGTTTCTTGAACATGACAATGAGTTCACTGTACTCAAATGGCCTCCTCAGTCACCAGATCTCAATCCAATAGAGCATCTTTGGGATGTGGTGGAACGGGAGATTCGCATCAGGGATGTGCAGCCGACAAATCTGCGCCAACTGTGTGATGCCATCATGTCAATATGGTCCAAAATCTCTGAGGAATGCTTCCAGCACCTTGTTGAATCTCTGCCACGAAGAATTGAGGCAGTTCTGAAGGCAAAAGGGGGTCCAACCCGTTACTAGCATGGTGTACCTAATAAAGTGGCCAGTGAGTGTATATGCACATCGTATGGAAGTGGTCACATGACCACTACTTAGCAGAGTGACGAGAATTTTTTTCCGAAGCCTAGACAGTCCCTTTAATTGTTCATCTATTTTGACAGCCAGGCATGTCTCCTCCAGAAGTATTACAATCTGTCCTTTAAGTTAATAGATTGTCCACCTAAAACAAAGACAACTACAGTCTGCCAGAATGGGAGCCACTCCTACAGAGAGATTCTCTTTTCAGGCTTCTGAGCTGGGAACCACCCTTTATGATGTCCATAGCCTTAATAAGACTTATGGGCAGAGGCTGTCTTGATGAGACAATCATTTTAAGTGAATTAATCCATATCTGCATTAAAGATGGGAGGATCGGATTGCGTTGGGTCAAGTTTGAGTTGAATTAGAAGTTTCATGCAAATTTGAACATTTTTCCTACACCGAATCAGCGAATGGGCTAATATTTTGCTTTACTGTGCCGGCCTCACCATAATTCCCTGTAAATATGATATTTTATAAATTATCATACCCGGTACAGTGGTGGCAGTGGTGTTCAGTACCTGAGCCATCAGATCAGGGATTCTCAGTGGAGCACAGTTTGCACAGCAGAATTGTTTTCCATCTCCAGAGTCACTGAGTAAATCTCTTTCCTCTGTAGAGTTTAAGCTCTTATGGTCAGCTGTGTTCTCGTTCTCTCCTGGCTTTCGTTCTCTCTCAGCTCTCGTTTGCAGTCTTGTTCACTCTCGTCCCATCTTGGCTCTTGTTCTCTCAGCTCTCGTTTGCAGTCTTGTTCGCTCTCTTCTTTTCTTGGCTCTCATTCTCTCTCAGCTCTCATTTGCAGTCTTATTCGCTCTTGTTCTCTATCTTCTGTAGAGTATAAGCTCTTATGATCAGCTGTATTCTCTCTCTCTCTCGCACTCGTTCTCTCACACTCGTTCTCTCTCGGCCTCTCTCGTTCACGGTCTCGCTCTCTCTCTCTTCTGTAAAGTGTATGTTCTTATTGTCAGTGAGGTTCTCCCTTTCTCTCCTCTCCTCCATTTGTATTTTACGAGCAATTACAAACTTTATAGTATTGAGATTCACACTAATTTATTAGTCGTGAATCCAAATTTTGGGAAAATTCTGTGGAGTTGGTGGATTTGAATTTCAAAATACCCGCTCATTCTTAATTTGCATTATTGTATTCAGCCCTTAATAGCAATAACACATAAACAAAAATGAAAAATGTGTATACATACAATACATCCAAAATGTACAACTACTGGTTTTCTGGTACGGTATGTGGATTATCTGAATGTTAGCATGATTGATTATAGATGGCTAATAATGAAAGATTTGTCAGACATTTACCAAAAATAAACATATATTGTAAAAGAGAGCCAGAAAAAATACGATATACAAATAATCTTCATTTGTACTAGCTCAAAGGGCAATAAATTACACTTGAATGATTTTTAGTTATTGGTCAATCTATCAACCTGAAATCTAATTTCAAGATGTGGTTTTAAAAGTCATTAACTGAGGTTGATGAGCGCAAGTTAGAAAAAAGCTTAATTACAATAGCAAAGAAGATTTGTAAATCAACGACGCACAACGTAAAACTGATGGGCCATAATTTCTCATTTTCTGCTTTGTAATCCTGCCATCTCCATTTTAGCCGTAGACTAATGCTATATGTACTTTATCTAATGATATAAATATCACAGAAGAATATTCAAACTGAATAAATCTTGCACCACAATGTATTAACTAATAAAGTATTTGATTAGGTATCAATATTGATAGTGCTTAGTTGTCACCGTCTGTAGTGAGACTTTTTTTTGAGTAGGGGTTCATGTTTCTTTGGGTTCCACTTCCTTAAGTGTGGTCGCTTATGTTCCAAACTTCTTTATGGATCTAGACGCTTTATTTATGTGTACTCTGTAATTATAATAATTCTCGAGCTTCTTATCGTACCTATATGTAAAGATAAAATTACCACTGGATCACATTATTAGTCAATTAATTTCATAATTGCAGTTCTGTCATAGTGTGACAAAGACTTGATCCAAGTGTCACCCATTGGTCTGCAGCAATAAATTACCCATATTAGTTACATCTAGCTTTCTAATGTACTCTTAGGACCAGTTAGATGGATATGGAAATCTCGCATCTGTGGCTTTCATTATTACTTCTTATCAAATGCTACAAGGCCCCTTTTGGGCCAGATAATGTTTATTACTATGTTCACCACTCTGATATTTCATATTTTGTGATTGGAAGTGCCAGTCCCTGTTAATGCAGCAGCTGTCCCCAAGGCTCAGGATTGCAGTCACAGACATGGACTAGCAGTCACTGCAGAACAGGATTTGGATACTGGTATAACGGATATCGGAGCCGGCACAGATGGTACGGATTCTGGATTACCAGACAGGACAGACACTAGTCCTAGTTCAGGCAACATGGGATTCAAGAACAGTTTCTGGTTCAGGCAACATGAGATTTAGGAACAGGTCCTGGTGCAGACAACACAGGACTCAATGACAGGGACCTGGCAACATACTAGCTGCACACACTCAATAAGTAGGGAAACTACACAGGTTGCTCAGTCACCTCCCTACTTAGAAAGGTGTCTTATATAGCTGAGACCTCCCAGGAATTGCCCGGAGAAGTTTCCAAAGTGCACTAGGCGCACCACTGGGAGATTTTTGCAGGAAGCCACAGTAGAGAACAAGGATACCGCTGCGCGGCCAGGGCGGTGAGTGTGTCAGCAACCCTGCCAGAATAAGGAAGACGGATATCGCAGGGATGTCAGCATTGGCGTTACACATATAGACATGTTAGGCCACTTTTTTTATATATCGTTACAATGATGCACAGGAATGGTTTATTCTTTTGCCATAACACACTTCACTTTATTATTCTGTCTATGAATGCTACTTAAAATCAAAGCTTGTGAATTATAACCAATTAAAATAATTTATTGGAGTGAAAGAAATGCTGCTCATTAGTATCAGTCTGCAAAAAAAATGTTTGCCCTAGTACAAAGAGTTATGAGAGAAGAATATGCTATGGGTAAAAGCTTTTGAGTTGCATGAAGACAATGTGATGACACTAGGTGAAAACATGTTGATTTTCTTCTCATGCAAGATGCTTGGAAAAATTCAAGTATGTCTTCATTTTTGTGTCCTGTGCTTTGGTGTTTCCTGTAAAAAAAAATGGACATAATTGTAATTTCCTTATGCTCATCAAACACCCAGAACATCACATTACATTTTCATTTCCTTTGTCAGAGGAAACCATTTTGATTTTATTAGATGGGCAAATGAAAACTTTACAGTGACTAAATTCAAAATAATTGTTATAAACAGTATTGGAGAGTGTGCCAAACATATCGACCCTGATTCAGCAAAGTGTTTTAGCCAGATTTCTGGGGTAAAACACTTAGAAAAGTCTTGTACAACTTCAAATAATTGCTGCAACTTGTGACCTTTTTCTGTTAAAGCGAGCCAAGTATGGGCATGAAGGGATCTGGTGAAGCCCGACAGACACGTTCTCCAAAAGTCATGCCAAAAATGTACTCCAGTATCTGACTAATAATTTCTGGTGAAGTCACGCAACATTCATAAGATGTGGCCAAATCATTGTGTTCTTAATTATTGGGTGCATCTTACTTCTGCACGCCTATCACAACACTAGTCTTAATGAACTGGGCCCTGTGAGAAAGTGATAATAAGTGTAGACCTTCTGCTGAGCAGGTAGATGCCTCCAACAGGAGCTTGGATCTCTCTCTATGAGCCAGAATGGAGAGCTGCTCTGTAGAGCTACGATGTCATACTGCATCTCCCCAGCCGCGGCTGCTGGATCAGCCGATTCCTGTGCTGGCTTAAGTATAAAAGGGCTTAGTTAAATTCAGTACATAATTTAAGGAACTTAACTCACAAACAAAATGTATGAACATGGCAGCTAGATTAGGAAGAAGTGCACAACATAGCGCTAACATATTCCGCAGCGCTTTACAGTTTGCATACATTTTCACCTTGTGCTGAATCCAATAAAATGAATAATGCTGAAATACCTGAGGAAAGAAGTTGTAACTATAGTGAATGCTTAGCATACAAAAATAAAAGGGGTGCTTGCAAAAAAACAAAAACAACAAAAAAAAAGAAAAGAAACCTTACATTGCTCAGTGTTATGTTTTTGTTTTTTTTGCATTATCATACAGTTACATGGAGGGCATACATCAATTGGTGCACTTCAGAAATCCACCTAAAATATATTAGGCAAATCTATTCTGAATGTAGCCTAGGATCCATTCACATTGACAGATGAAGTGCCTGTAATGATGTCACAGTGGGGAAAATAAGTATTTGATACACTGCTGATTTTGCAAGTCTTCCCACTTACAAAGATTGAAGAGGTCTGTAATTTTTATCATAGGTACACTTCAACTGTGAGAAACAGAATCTAAAAAAATCCAGAAAATCACATTGTATGATTTTTACATAAATAATTTGCATTTTATTACATAAAATAAGTATTTGATACAATAGAAAACAGAACTTAATATTTGGTACAGAAACCTTTGTTGGCAAATACAGTGGTCAGACGTTTCCTGTAGTTCTTGATCAATTTTGCACACTGCAGCAGGGATTTTGAACCTCTCATCCATACAGATATTCTCCAGATCTTTCAGGTTTCAGACCTGTCACTGGGCAACAATAAGTTTCATCTCCCTTCAAAGATTTTCTGTTCGGTTCAGGCCTTTAGACTGGCTCGGCCACTCCTAGACCTGAAAATGCTTCTTATGGAGCCACTCCTTAGGTGCCCTGACTGTGTGTTTCGGATCATTGTCATGTTGGGAGATCCACACCATGACCCATCTTCAATGTTCTTACTGAAGGAAGAAGGTTGTTGACCAAAATCTCACTATACATGACTCCATCCATCCTCCCTTCAATACGGTGCAATCGTGCCATCCCCTTTGCTGAAAAGTATCACCAAAGTATGATGTTTTCCCCACCATGTTTCACGGTTGGGACAGTGTTCTTGGGGTTGTATTCTTACTGAGGCAAGGAAGTTGTTTGTCAAAATATCGCAATACATGACCCCATCCATCCTCCCTTCTTTATGGTGCAGTCGTCTTGTCCCCTTTGCAGAAAAACACCCAAAAAGTATGATGTTTCCCCTCACTATGCTTCACGGTTTGTTACGGGGTTCTCAGGGTTGTACTCATCCTTCTTTTTCCTCCAAACATGGCGAGTGTAGTTGATACCAAAAAGTTCTATTTTGGTCTCATCTGACCACATGACCTTCTCCCATGCTTCCTCTGGATCATTCAGGTGGTCATTGTCGAACGTGAAATGGGCCTGGACATGTGCTAGCGTGAGCAGGGACACCTTGCATGCCTTGCAGGATTTTTGTCCATGACAGCGTGGTGTGTTACTAATGGTAATGTTTGAGACTGTGGTCCCAGCTCTCTTCAGGTCATTGACCAGGTCCTCCTGTGTAGTTCTGGGCTGATTGCGGACTTTTCTCAGGATCATTCTTACTCCACGGGGCGAGATCTTGCATGGATCCCCAGTCCAAGGAAGATTGACAGTCATCTTGTGTTTCTTCCATTCTCTAATAATTGTGCCAACAGTTGTTACCTTTTCACCAATCTGCTTGCCTACTATCCTGTAGACTATCCCAGCCTTGTGCAGGACTAAAATTTTGTCCCTGGTGTCATTAGACAGGTTGGAGTGTGATTAAGTGTGTGACTTTTATACAGGTAACGAGTTCAAGCAGGTGCAATTTGTCAGGAACACCGCACTGCACTTGCTCACTGAGCCAATGCGCGTGTCCTGAGTAAGACAAACTGTGCTCTAAGATACCTGTGAAGCAGGCAGCAGCAGTGAAGATGCGTGCTTCAGACCCACAGGACCTGAAGTACGTGACTGCTATGGGCGTGGCCTAAACTCCAGAGAGCTAGGAGCTGCAGGAAAACTCCTAGAAAGGTAGCTACGGGACAAAGTTATCAAGGGGCATAGACAGGGACGTAAACCAGATCAGGCCGGGGTCAAAGCACGAGATAGCACGACAATACCAAAGGATTTAGACAGAACGGATAGTCAGGACGTAGCCAAGAAGTCAGAAACCAGAGAAACAAATATACAGTACAGAATCATCAGGCAAACTCACAACGGGGGGACAGAACCGGGTCAGAACCATAAAAGCAAGCTAGATGACAACGAACAAGCACAGGCACACAGGGGTCACCACACTCGGCCAAAGGCAAAAGTATAACTGACAGGGATTGGAGTTTCCCAGGGCTATAAGAAGCTCTCCCTGAACCAAAGAGAGGTCACAATAATTAACCCCAGGGGTGCAGGTCAAAAGCCTGCACTGAGCTCAAGACATTAATCACTGATGTGCAGGTCAAAACCTGCACTGGGATCATGACAGTACCCCCCTCTCAACGGGGGGCCTCTGGACCCCCAGGCTTCCCCGGGTATTTGGCATGGAAAGCCCGAACCAGGCAATCTGCATGTACAGAGTGAGCAGGGACCCATGAGCAATCCTCCGGTCCATATCCCTTCCAGTGGACCAGGTACTGCAAAGAGCGGCGCACCCGCCGAGAGTCCACAATATGTCTGACCTCATACTCCAAGTGACCCTCCACCAACACTGGAGGAACAACAGGCTCGGAGTCCTACTTGACAGACCCCATGGGTTTCAACAGAGATTTATGGAACACATTGGATATTTTTAAGGAGGCGGAGAGACGCAACCTATATGCCACCGGGTTGACTATCTCCACAATCTCGTATGGACCAATGAACTTTGGTCCCAACTTAGCTGATGGTACCTTCAAGTTGATGGCTATAAGAAGCTCTCCCTGAACCAAAGAGAGGCCACAATAATTAAGCCAGGGGTGCAGGTCAAAAGCCTGCACTGAGCTCAAGACATTAACCCCTGATATGCAGGTCAAAACCTGCACTGGGATCATGACACAATTAATACTGTAGGAGGGCTTCTTAAAGAAATATTAACATGTCTGTGAGAATTAGAATTACTGCTGGTTGGTAGGTGATCAAATACTTGCTTCATGCAATAAAATGCTATTTAATTATTTAAAAACTATACAATGTGATTTTCTGTTTCTTTATTTTTAGATTCTGTCTCTCACAGTTGAAGTGCACCTACAATAAATATTACAGACCTCTCCATTCTTTGTAGGTGGAAAAACTTGAAAAATTGACAGTGTATGAAATACCGTATATACTCGTGTATAAGCCGAGATTTTCAGCACTTTTTTTGTGCTGAAAATGCCCCCTCAGCTTATACACGAGTAATACGCCAGAAAGCCAGCAGGGGAGATGGGGAGCGGGGGAACAGCTGCAGCTGCTGAAGAGATCATACTCACCCTCCTCTGTGCCATCGCTGGTCTCCATCCCTGTATCTCTGTCCTGGGGCCTGCAGCTTCTTCCTGTGTTGAGCGGTCATGTGGTACCACTTATTAAAGTAATGAATATGCACGCGATTCTATTCCCATAGGCATGGAACGCATATTCATTACTTTATTGAGCAGTACCATGTGACCACTCAACACAGGAAGAGCATTATATGGGGCATATTATTCTATGAAGCATCTTATGGGGCAATCAAATTTTATGGAGCATTATATGGGGCATATTATTCTATGGAGCATCTTATGGGGCCATCAAATTTTATGGAGTATTATATGGGGCATATTATTCTATGGAGCATCTTTTTGGGCCATCAAATTTTATGGAGCATTATATGGGGCATATTATTCTGTGGAGCATCTTGTCAGGCCATCAAATTTTATGGAGCATTATACGGGCCATATTATTTTATGGAGCATCTTATGGGGCCATCAACCTTTATGGAGCATTATATGGGGCATATTTTTCTGTGGAGCTTCTTATGGGGGTATCAAACTTTATGGAGCATTATATGGGGCATATTATTCTATGGAGCATCTTATGGGGCCATCAACCTTTATGGAGCTTTATATGGGGCATATTATTCTACAGAGCATCTTATGGGGCCATCAACCTTTATGGAGCATTATATGGGGCATATTATTCTAGGGAGCATCTTATGGGGCCATCATAAACCTTTTATGCAGCATTATATGTGGCATATTTTAATATGGAGCATCTTATGGGGCTATCATTAACCTTTGTGCAGCATTATATGGGGCATATTTTAATATGGAGCATCATATTGGGCCATCAAATTTTATGGAGCATTATATGGGGCATATTATTCTATGGAGCATCTTGTGGGGCCATCAAATTTTATGGAGCATTATATGGGGCATATTATTCTATGGAGCATCTTATGAGGCATCAACCTTTATGGAGCATTATATGGGGCATATTATTCTATGGAGCATCTTATGGGGCCATCAACCTTTATGGAGCATTATATAGGGCATATTATTCTAGGGAGCATCTTATGGGGCCATCATAAAACTTTTATGCAGCATTATGTGTGGCATATTTTAATATGGAGCATCTTATGGGGCTATCATTAACCTTCTTGCAGCATTATATGGGGCATATTTTAATATGGACCATCTTATGGGGCCATTATTAACCTTTGTGCAGCATTATATGTGGCATATTTTTGTATGGAGCATCTTATGGGGCCCATCATGAACTTTATGGAGCATCTTATGGGGCCCATCATGAACTGTATGGAGCATTATATGGGGCTCCAGATTCAATATGGATATTCAAAAACATTTAACCTACTGATGTCTCAATTGATTTTTCTTTTATTGGTATCTATTTTATTTTTGAAATTTACCAGTAACTGCTGCATTTCCCACCCAAGGTTTATAATCGAGTCAATAAGTTTTCCCAGTTTTTTGTGGCAAAATTAGCGGCCTCGGCTTATACTCGGGTTGGCTTATGGTCGAGTATATACGGTACTTATTTTCCCCACTGTATATGAAAACAAAAATAAGCGATGGTATATTGTTAATTTGTGAAAGTATTCCTTAAAGCAATCATTCGTTCCTCTTCAATGTCATTGTGTGTATAATGTCCAAGTGTACATGAAGACACAAGTTGCTGTCCATAATTGTTGGGCATGTTTACAATGAACAATAATGCAGAACATTCTCATGAATGTTCATTTTGGGAATCATAATCTTAGGTACAATGATAATTATCCCAAGCACACAGCCAGGGCAATGAAGGAGTGGCTTTGTAAGAAGCATATGAAGGTCCAGGAGTGGCCTAGCCAGTCTCCAAATCTCAACCCCATAGAAAACCTTTGGAGGGATTTGAAAGTCTGTGTTGCCCAGCGATAGGCCCAAAGCATCACTGCTATAGAGGAGATCTGCATGGAAGAATGGGTCAACATACCACCAACAGTGTGTGCCAACCTTGTGAAGACTTACAGAAAACGTTTGACCTCTGTCATTGCCAACAAAGGATATATAACAAAATATTGAGATGAACTTTTGTTAATTACCAAATACTTATTTTCCACCATAATTTACAAAATAAATCTTGCCAAATCAGACAAGGTGATTTTCTGGATTTGCTTTCTCATTTTGACTCTCAAAGTTGTGGTCTACCTATGATGTCAATTACAGGCCTCTCTCATCTCTTTAAGTGGGAGAACTTGCACAATTGGTGGCTGACTAAGTACTTTTTTTTTTTCCCCACTGTATAATAATAGGTAACACCTCCATATACAAATGAGGCTACAGGATTCATCATTCACCATTGGTGATATCAAAGTTAATCCTTTGCCCCCTCTATTGCAATGCCTCTTTACATAGGGTCATTAGATGCTTCAATACAAAGAATAGGGTCAGTGTATTATTGCTAATTAGGGTTAATCAAATAGCTTTGGATAACTGCTTATCTGAATAGTTATAACACTTACCAAATAGCTGCATCTGTAACCTGGATACCTGGAGTGCTCCCGATAATCAGCTGATTGGCACCGCAGCCATATGTGTCATGACTCTTTCACTGCCACAGCACATGCATGGAGAGCCCAACAAGCAGGATGTTGTGACTGTCACATAGCCCCGATACACATCAGCAGCAGAACCAAACAGCTGATTATCGGGAATGCTCCAGATATCCGTGTTCCCGATGCAGCTATTCAGGAAGCACTATAGCTATTCGGATAAGCAGTTATCCGAAGCTATTCGATCAACCCTATTGCCAATGTATATGTGAAGTTCCTGAAAGAGCAGGAAGTAGAAGTCTAGAATAGTCCTAATGACCAATGTAAATGTTTCAAGATTTCCTTTTTTTAAAAAATTTTTATAACAAAGATCACAACATGAGAAAAATTACCCAAAAAATACAGCCCATTTAAATAGTAGATACTTTTCTAATCATATATTCCTTTTTAACTCAGCTAATAAAGATTATACATATTCCAAGAACAATTTCTTATTTGCAGTATTAATCATAACCTACTTTATATAAAATATATAATTTATGATTAACAGTGTGAGGAGGACACCACATCTACTAACAAGGTCGGCCACTTTCTCTTGTTCATTCAGTTTTCCTCACAAGCTGCTCACCACTTCTGTCCATAAAATGGCTGCTGGAGGAGCATGTGACCAACCTGTCCATCAGTCTCCTCCACACCTCATCCTGGAAAGCTACTTTTCCATTTGAGGAGGTTGATGGACTGGTCTGGTCACATGCAGAAGTGCTGGGAAGTTTAAGGAAAACTACACTTACAAAACAAAATGGCCATCTCCTTTAAACTCTGAAATTAGGCTTTCAGTGACTCCTCATGCCACAAGTGTATGTATTCCATCACCTAGCCTTGAAATCTGCCTTTACAAATAGTTGTGAAAAAATTTCTTGTTAGAAAGAACTCACTAAATTCTAGCATTGTACTACAATAAGATGTCACTAGATTCAGTTTGTGAATTTTTGTCCTCCTAAAGGAAGTTGTATTATTGAAAAGTCAAAGTATTTAGGAGCCACACCTACTTGTAAAGCTACAGAGTGAAGTTGGTGAGTGTTGAGGTGTACAGTGTGGAAACTGCATAGTTTCAACATCTTCTGGCATTGGCATAAACACTGAGCTCTGGAGCCCTCATGGCATGGGTTACCAAGGCAGCATAATGGAAGCCTTTCATCGTGAAGAACAATGCCCAGCATCAGATGGAGTGATATAAAACACTGGATTTAAGGGCAGTGAAAACATGTTCTGTACAGCAATGAATCACACTTCTTTATTGGGCAGTTTGATGACTTGACAAATGACAGGAGAACATTATCGGCCTAACTGCTTTGTGCCATCTGTAAAATTTGGTGGAGAAGGGGCAATACTATGGTCTTTTTTTAAGAAGTTGCCCTAGGTCCATTAGTTTAAGAGAAATACCAATACAATGTTTAGGCAATTATTTGAGGAAAGCTATTTTCTGTGTTAATCCGACCATGCTCTCGTGCCCTAAGAACATGACTAGAGACACACATTCCCCCCATCAAACACCTTTGAGATGAACGAGAACAGAGATTGAAAGGCAAGCTTCCTCCAAATTCAGTGTCTGATCTCAAAAGCTCTTTGGTATGCCTAAAGATTAGTGATGAGCGAGTATAGTCGTTGCTCGGGTTTTCACGAGCATGTTCGGGTGTCCTCTGAGTATTTTGTCGTGCTTGGAGATTTAGTTTTCGTCTCCTCAGTTGCATGATTTGAAGCTGCGGCTTGAATAGATGTGGGAATTTGCTAACAAACAGGTAATCCTCACATGTATTCAGCCTGTCTAGCAGCGGCAGTCATGCAGCTGCATTGACAGAAACTAAATCTCCGAGCACGCCAAAATACTCAGAGGACACCTGAGCATGCTTGAGAAAACCCGAGCACCGAGTATACTCGCTCATCACTACTAAAGATACATTTAAAAAAGGTTGCAGAAAGCCTTCCCAGAATATTGGGTATCTGTCATGACTGCAAAGGGAGAACCAACTCCAATTTAATAGGGGTATATATTGCTGTGGATAAAAACCACGACATTATAAATATTAGGCATTTAATACCCTTTAGAAGACGTGCTATTTCATCAGATATTAAACTCTACATGCTTTCTCAAACAGAATTATCTTATTTCACTAATTTTAAAAATATTGTAAATTAACTTTGCTAATTTTCTATAGAAAACTAATTATGTAGTGAATATGAATGAAAAGTGACCTGATATTCAATCACAGATATATTCTGGGTGACTATAACATAGTTCTGTCTGCTGAGATATATTTTCTAAGGTTCTGGAAGTGTTACACTTGACCTTTCAAAAGTAAACATTTTGTCTTAGTTGTCATCGTTTCGCTTCTGCGATGTGCGATCTGTCAAGATAAGTGATGAATTGTAATGTTACATTTGGAGACTGCTGGTATTTTCCTTTGAAAAGTGTTTTATGAAGTGCTTTTATCTGACCTTATGTCCATCTTTTCCTTTACATTCTAAAATATATCACTGTCTGAATTATTTATAAAGCATGTGCCATTGAATCAGATTTTGTGCGTATTTTATAGGTATATTAAACTTCCATGAAGCATAAGATTAAAATTGATTACATTTTTTTTACAATAAAAGCTTTGCTGTCCCACAATGTAGATAGATCACCTATCCTATAGATATATGAATGCTCGGAGGGAGTTTCAGCACTGAGACACCCCACTGATCACTATAACTGGGATTTTGATCCACCCGTTCCTTATGATTACATGCTTGTGCTTAGGAGGTGCTGTGGAGTGGTGGTCATGTATGCGCCCTGCTTCTCTATTCAATATCTATGTAAAAAATGGAATTTGCAGCTACCAGTATTGGGATATTAGACACTTTTAAAGAGTAACCACCTTTTTAATTTTAATTTTAAAAATCAATAGTACACATGAAAAGATATATTACTGGTTTCTTATTATCAGAGAAATCCACTTTTTTTCTCCTCTGGGACTGATCTTTCCTTTTCAAAATGTTCAGTTCAGCAGTAAAATCTGTATTCAGTGAAGACGGGCTTTCCTATTGGTGGGATAGGAGATGGCAGTTACAACTGATAAGTTTCTATGTAGAAGGGAGGGGGGAGAAGGGAGGAGCTATGCTTCTAGCTCCTCCCTCTCCCGTTTACACCGAATTTAATCAGTAGCAGCCGGCATCTCCTATCCCAGTAATAGGAAAGCCCGTCTTCACTGAATAAAGACTTTACCCCTGAATTGAGAATTTGGAGAGTAAAAGATCAGTCCAGAAGGAAAAAGAAGCAGATTCTTCTGGTAAGATATGTTACAAAGCTTCTTATTTTTACATGTATTATTGCTTATTGAAGTAAAAATTAAAATGACAGTTACTTTTTAATACTAATGCAGTGTGAATTAAGCTTTTAAGCCTTTGTTAGAGGTATAAAAAAGGAAGACCTATAAAAATGGAGCTATGTTGTCATCATTAAAGGGATAAAGAAAATAATCTGTACGGAATGTTGGACCTACTTGTAAAAATAACATGATAGTAAGTGTAAACTAACTTTAAGATTTTACCCTGTATGTCCTTGGCAAATTTTTCCCCCTTCCAGGCATGTAGTCATTTCCTCTGCCGAACATAGTAGCCAGAGTCTGAAATTTGATGTAATCGATAGGCATGGAACAGTTTTGGAACAATTTTAGGCAGCCTTGTTTTTCCATCATTGAGTTACTACTATTAGCTAGAAGGATTCTATCTTATTAAAAATGCCGTCCATTCTGCAGGCTCCATGTTGTAGAGCAGGGGGAGCTGAGAAGATTATTATAGTTTTAAGGTAAGGGATTCACTCGAACTAGAAGTATATTAATTTTAGACCTCTGCTCATTCTGGATTCAGGAGAACAGTAGTCAGTTCTACAAGTGACTGACAGCTATTTCTCTATGCACACTCATGCAGGAACATTTGTCAGTACCTGTGTTGTACCACATATGAGGCTCCTAAGTAGAGTTGTGTGAATACAGTGGGAAAAAAATATTTTGTCAGCCACCAATTGTGCAAGTTCTCCCTCCTTCAAAGTCATTGTTACTGGTGGTCCCTTGGCAACCCAGTCCCACACTGGAAGCATGGATAGTTGCACAACAGTGTTTTGGATCAGCATTTCATCAGACTTTGATCAGTGTCAATTTTTTTCATCCGAGAAAATCACTGAAAGTAAAAACTAACTGCGAAGCTTCTTCTATCCATTACCATGATAATCACAGATTGGTTGGTATCTGCATACCCTCCGTAATTTTTGCAGACCCTTAGACTTGTATGGGTAATTTTGATCCACGACTTGGATCAAAAAGTGACATGTATGATTTTATTTTTTTGCTGACACTATTCTCAAAAAAGCATGTATATGTGAACAGCTTCATAGACGTTAATATGTATGTGTTCTATCCATGAAAATTTGGGATAGATCACATATGTGATTCATGGATGACTGAACGATACCCAAGAAGGCGGTATTTACTATTTTGCTTTGATTATAACTTGTAGCTAGAGTTGAGCGACTTTGGTCGGATCGGGTTTCATGAAACAAAATTTGTTTCAGATGAAACTGGTACCCCAATGCAAGTCAATGGGGAATAAAAATCGGCATTGAGTGGATGAATGTCTTCTCTTAGTGATATATATACTGCTCTGGCAAAAATTAAGAGATCACCACATCAAAACCCTGTCATGGGCAGCCCATTCTCCAGACCTGAACCCCATTGAAAACCTCTGGAATGTAATCGAAGATGGATAGTCACAAGCCATCAACCCAAGCATGCCAAGACACATGAAAGCTGTTTTAAAAATCATGGTTATTCCACAAAATATTGATTTCAGAACTCTTCCTGAGTTAAAAAAATTAGTATTGTGGTTTCTAAATGATTATGAATTTGTTTTCTTTGCACTATTTTTAATTTTGACCATTTTTCTTTGCCAGAAAAAAAATACAAAATTTATTGCTTGGAAATTCGGAGACATGTTGTCAGAAGTTTATAGACTGAAAGAACAATTTACATTTTACTCAGAGATATTTCTATAAAGAGAAAAATCAGACAGACTGAACATTTGGTAGTGGTCTCTTAATTTTTGCCAGAGCTGTATATATATATATATATATATACATACATATATATATATATATATATATATATATATACTGCTCAAAAAAATAAAGGGAACACTATTCCAGTTATAACAGGCTGTTTGTGTTCCCTTTATTTCTTTGAGCTGTATATATATATATATATATAAGGTGGGCCCTTTCTATGGAATGGATACACCCAAATAAAATGGGAATGGTTCCTGTTTGTGGAACATTGTCTATGCTGTGAAGATACGAGATGTGCAGCATCTGAAATAACCGATACTGGAAGCCTGTGCTAGCATTTCTTCTGAGGTGTTGCTATCAGTGTGTCAAGAGTGGGAGAAGAGGGTTGCATTGACAATCCAACACAATGGGCAGCACTTTGAACACATTTTATAAGTGGTCATAAACTTGTAAATATTATAACTCATGAAAGAATAAACTTATGTTAAAACCAAGCACACCATTGTTTTTCTTGTGAAATTCTCAATAAGTTTGATGTGTCACATGACCCTCTTCCTTTGGTAAAAATAAAGTTGGATCCAAAATGGCCAACTTCAAAATGGCCACCATGGTCACCACCCATCTTGAAAAGTTTCCCCCCTCCCATATACTAATGTGCCACAAACAGGAAGTTGATATCACCAACAATTCCCATTTTATTTAGGAGTATCCATATAAATGGCCCACCATGTATATATACAGTTGTGCTTAAAAGTTTACATACCCCAGCAGAATTTTTGCTTTTCTTGGCTTTTTTTCAGACAATATGAATGATAACACCAAAACTTTTTCTCCACTCAAGGTTAGTGGTTGGGTGAATCCATTTATTGTCAAACTACTGTTTTCTCATTTTAAATCATAATGACAACCCAAAACATCCAAATGACCCTGATCAAAAGTTTACTTGCCCTGATGATTTTGGCCTGATAACATGCACAGAAGTTGACACAAATGGGTTTGAATGGCTACTAAAAGTAACTTCATCATCTGTGATCTGTTTGTCTGGTAATCAGTTTGTGTGCACAGAAGCTGAGTGAGTTTCTGGAATCCAGACAGACTCTTGCATCTTTCATCCAGCCACTGACGTTTCTGGGTTGTGAGTCATGAGGAAAGCAAAAGAATTGTCAACAGATCTATGCGAAAAGGTAGTTGAACTGTATAAAAAAGAAAATGGAAGCAAAAAGATATCCACTGAATTGATTATGCCAGTCAGCAGCACTCAAACTGTGATTAACAAATGGAAATCAGAGCTCTGTAAAAGCAAAACCACAGTCAGGTAGACCACCAAATATTTTGTCCACAGCTGTCAGGAAAATTGTTCAGGATGCAAAGAAAATCCCATAAATAACAGCAGCTGAAATACTAGACTCTCTGAAAACTAGCGGTGTGGCTGTTTCAAGGTGCACGATAAGGAGGCACTTGAAGAAAAATGGGCTGCATGGTCGAGTCGCCAGAAGAAAGCCATTACTGCGCAAATGCCACAAAGTATCTCGCCTACAATATGCAAAACAGCACAGAGACAAGCCTCAAAACTTCTAGATCAAGGTAATTTGGAGTGATGAGACCAAAATTGAACTTTATGGCCATAACCATAAACGTTACATTTAGAGAGAGGTTAAATAGGCCTATGATGAAGGAACACCATTCCTACTGTAAAGCACAGAGGTGGATCACTGATGTTTTGGGATGTGTGAGCTACAAAGGCACAGGAAACTTGGTCAAAGTTGAAGGAAAAATGAATGCAGCACGTTATCAGCAAATACTGGAGGCATATTTGCAATCATCAGCCCCTAAGCTGCGCATGCGATGAACTTGGACGTTCCAACATGACAATGATCCAAAACACAAGGCCAAGTCGACCTGTCATTGGCTACAGCAGAACAAAGTGAAGGTTCTGGAGTGACCATCTGTCTCCTGACCTCAATATCGTTGAGCCACTCTGGGGAGATCTCAAACAAGCAGTTCATGCTAGACATCCCAGGAATTTACAGGAACTGGAGGATTTTTGCCCAAAACAGTGGGCAGCTTTACCATCTGAGAAAATAAAAACCCTCATCCACAAGTGCCACAAAAGACTTCAAGCTGTCATTAATGTTATAGGGGGCAATGCACAGTATTAAGAAATGAGGTATGTAAACTTTTGATCAAGGTCATTTGGATGTTTTGAGTTTTCATTATGATTTAAAAAGAGAATATACAGTAGTTTGACAATAAATGGCTTCACCCAACCACTAACCATGAGTGGAGAAAAAGTTTTGGTGTTATCATTCATAGTCTCTGAAAAAAGGCCAAGAAGGCATAACTTCTGCCAGGGTATGTAAACTTTTGAGCAGTTGTATATATATATATTGTTTTTACTGTATGTATAACGCCAACATATTCATCAGTACCTTACAATTTAGAGGGTACATTTACAAACGATAGTAACATTATTCAACAATTCAAACTAAGAGATTGAGGGCCCTTCTCACAAGAGCTCAAAATCTATGAGGTAAGGCTGAGTTCACATGTTCAGTAATCACCAATTTGAAATGGATCTAGTAAACAAAAAAACAGATCGCTCAAACTCAAAGACACACTTTTAACACATCAGCCATCTGTTGTTTAACTGGGCAGAAAAATTATGCAGACCACCTTTTTTATCCAGCTAAAAAAATGATTGTTACATCCGTTTGTTTAATCATTGAAGTCAATGTGTACAAATCAGTACTAAAGTGTGTCAGTTTTTCATCTGTTTGCAACTGATCCAGTTTTCTGTTTACAAGATGTTTCAATCGGATGATTACTGGACATGTGACCTCAGAATAAAAAGCGCTTCTATTGTGTGTTTCATCTATCTTTTAGAATAAGGAAGTGAATACATATAAAGCTGTATGGACCTGTCACAAGTAAGTACTTTATCCATATTTCCACATACAATTGTCATTATGCCCAAAAATAATGTGGGAAACTGGTAAAAGAAGGGACAAGATTTTGAGTGAAAATGTAGGAAGAGAGAACTGAGAAAAGTTTGATTAGTGAGAATGTTATAGGCTTTCTAAAAAAGAGGGTTTTTTAGGAGACATTTAAAACTGTGAACACTGGTAACCTGATTGTCTGTGGTAGTGCATTCCAAAGAGCTGGTGCAGCGTGAGGAAAGTCTTTGAAATGGGAGTAGGAGGTTCAGATCATTAAGGATGTAAGGGCCCCGTCACACATAGCGACTCACCAACGATCCCGACAACGATATGAACTTGTCAGGATCGCTGGTGTGTTGCTACATGATCGCTGGTGAGCTGTCAAACAGGTAGCTTCACCAGCGATCAGGACAGTGACATGCGGGTAACAAGCAACGCACGTCGCTTAGTTACCCACTGTGTACCCTAGTTACCAGCGCGCTGGTGCAGGGAGCTGCTAATCAAGGTACACATCGGGTTTCTTAGCGGCACTTAGAAACCCGATGTGTACCTTGGTTACCAGCTCCCTGCACCAGTGCGCTGTAACTAAGGTACACATCGGGTTTCTAAGCGCCGCTGATCGCTGGTATCCCGCCTGCCACACGCAGCAATGCGTGCTGCTTAGCGGGAGACCAGTGATCAAAAAAATGTCCTGGTCATTCCAGGACGATCAGCGATACCCGGCAGGGAGGCCGGTTGCTGGTAAGTGTCACACACAGCGATCTTTTTTTGCGTCACAAAACTTGTGACTCAGCAACAATCTCGCTAGCGAGATCGCTGTGTGTGATGGGGGCTTTAGTCTTGGATTATTAGTGAGCCCACAATGTGATATCTTTATATTGTATATGAAAGCAGGTGGCAAACCAGTACAATGACAGACATAGGCTTCTGTGTAGTGTTTGGAAAGATATATGAGCCTGGCTCAAATGTATTTCTAAGATAAAGGCATACTCCCTGTTATGGTCGTATAAAGAAATTAACTAATCGGTTCAACACTAATTGAATTGATTTAAATTTTGCAAACCAAATTCTGATTCTTCTGAATTCACTTTTTTTGTGTGATTCACCTTGTGTGAAATCAGCAACATGGTGGCTTGCTTCATTTTTGCTGATTTATTAAGCACCATAACAGAGGTGAATTTTTTTTTTTACATCATACTCCCATGGCCTCTCACCTGTTCTCTCATTGCAGCCCGATCTAGTTATACACACAGCTCCCTCTGACTAGTTGTACCAAACACACAAATGAAAATTTCCAGTTGTTTTGTTGGTAAAGGTAAAAAACGAAGTTCAGTTCTGGAAAAATTCAGTTTCAGATTAAGAGGACATGATATTAGAGGCAGTCGGCAAACAATCCCTAATATATAAGTAAGCATAGAGCTATAAAATTCTCATGTCATGATTTAAGTCCACAGAGTTCTATAAATTTGGATGTCTTACTTCTACAGATGAAATGACAAGTCTTGAAACTCTTGGTTGGAAAACATTAGTTTATAGTTTCTTGAAAAGAATGATTTAAATAGAGAGTGAGGGATTGCTAGATCCTAAACATTGTCTTTTTGGGGCACATTCAGTTCTAGTTATAGCTGTGCTGTTATCTACTTTAGACAACTGCTCCATATCTATGCATATGGATCTGGAGAAAATATAACTATTGTTGGAATCAAAGAGTACATTTCCAGAAACTCACAAGTCTACATGTTTAAATCCTAATCTTGTAATAGATGCAAAGGATTTATCAATAATTTCTCTGTAAATACAGATGGTTGTTGCCTTTGCCCTTGAACAGGGATTCAATAATTAATTGACAAATTTGCAAATACACTGGTGGCTGTAGTGATTTGATATGGTGATTAAACGAGCAATGCGTGCGTGCCGATAAAATGTCACTACCGATGCAGTATAATTATTAATCATGCACAATCACCGATCATGTTAGTTGTAAGTGTAGTTTTTGCTTTCTAAAAACAAAAATTAAAGTGTCACTATTTGAAATGATAGGATAGGGTCGTTTTGCTTGAACTAAACCTTTTGTTAGGATGCCTTTAGTTTTTAATTATAGAATGTTAGATATTTCCAAAATTAATTTAAAACCAAATTGGTTTCTCAATTACATAGTGTGTTCTGAAATAATAATAATGTAAATGATATACAAATTTGGTATTGTCGTAGTCAAACTAAACTTGACCTTAAGAGTCATGTCACCAAGTAATTTTTAACATGCAATGAACGTCATAAAAAGGAAACCTAGAAGCCAATGGTGAAAATGGCATTTTCCTTTCACGATTTCATCTCGACTGGAGTTTTTTTTCCTATTTTTCAGTGTATTATGGTATGTGTATGGTATGGTATTACCAGTGTATGGTAAAAAAAAAAATGAGCAACCCAAGAGTACAACTATCATGCAAAAAACACCATCCCTCATACAGCTGTCAATGAAAAGATGAAAAAGTTATAGCTCTTGGAAAAAGGAGAAGAATAAGCAAAAGGGCAAAATGAAAAAAAAATTTCCAAGACTGTAAGCAATTAATTCAAGCTGCACTTCCCTTCACTAGAAAGAAGCAAATATTTTGGATGCTCTGGCACTCTTTGAGTTAAAGCAAATTAGTCATATTCTCAAAACCCTCTTTAAAATGCCTGCATTCATAATATAATGTATCCTATCCCTCGACTTTATAAAGCTCCTTCATCCAATACCCAAAAGGCATGAGCAGTGTAAAACTAGTGCAAAGTTAAAATAATAATGTAACCTGTGGCAATCAATCAAATTACTGCTTTCATTTCCTAATCACCCATTAGAATATCACAGAGAAGAGGGTTCCATAGTCACACTACTCTCACAGTAAAAAAAAAAAAAAAAAAATCACTTTTTTAATAGTGATTAAACCTTCCTTCCTCTAGGCGTAGAGGATGTGCCCTTGTCCCCGATGGAAGCCTAGGTGTAAATAGATCTCTGTACTGGCCCCTCATATATTTGTACATTGTGATAAAATTGCCCCTAAGCCTTCGTTTTTCCATACTGAGTAACTCCAAGTTGATAATCTGTCTTGATATTGCAGTCCACCCATTGCGTTAATAACCTTGGTTGCCCTTCTCTGTACCAACTGTAGTTAAGTTACGTCCTTCTTAAACCCGAGCCCAAAATTGTCCACAGTATTCGAAGTGTGGCGAATATAGTTGTTTATATAGAGGTAAAACTATGTGCTGCTCATGAGCATCTATACCTCTCATAATAAAGCCCATGATTTAGTTTGCCTTTGACAGCAGCTGCCTGGTACTGGTTACTAAAGTTGAGTTGCTGTCCACCCATATGCCAAAGTCTTTTTCAATGACAGTTTTACTCAGTGTTCTACCATTTAGAGCATATTTGTACACCTTATTTACTCATCCCAAGAGCATGTCGAAAATGGGGCCCAATACTGACCCTAGGGGGACCACTAGCCCATTGTTTAAATGAGACCCAAGCAGTTGAGCCAGTTGTTAACTCACTTACACATTTTTTATTAGTCCCATTACTCTTATTTTATGCACCATCCTTTATGTAGCACCATCTGAAACCCCCTTTGAAACGTCCAGATGTACAACATTCACGGTGTTACTCTTGCCCAGACTGGAACTTTCCTCCTCGTAGATGCTGATCAGATTAGTTTGACAGGACCGTTCCCTTATAAAGCCATATTGATGCTGGGTTATAAGTTTTTTGAGGAGAAACTCCTAGATATCATCTCTTCCAATTTCCAAGGATATTATACTTACCGTTCAATAGTTTCCAGGCTAAGATTTTGTCCCCTTTATGGCACCACATTTGCTATGCACCAGTCCTGTGCTATAGACACTGTCTTTGTTTTGGAATCCTTGAATATTAGAAGAATATTAGAAACAATGGTCAGTCTATCATGGCTTTTAATTCTTTCAGTTCTTGGGGGTGTATGACATCCTGACACAGAGACTGTCTATTTTAGTGTTTTTGAGGTGATTCTGTGCTTCATGCTGTATTATGCAGGTACATTTATTGGTGCAGTTTCCAATCCACTATGAAGCTTACTATGCAATTAAAGCTTTATTACACAGTTAATATGATTGTGGAAAGACAAATGTCCATCAAGTTCATCCGAGGGATAGGAAAGTCGACTTGAAAATGTATTACTCAAACTATAGTTCAAGTTACATAGTATAAAGAATAAAGGATCTGAGTGAAGAGAATTTTAAAAATCCTGAAAATGCTACCTATTTTAGTCAGTGGCCATTTATTTATTTCTAACACAATAGGGTTATAAAGCTTCAGGAGTTAGAAGTCGCATCAGTCTGTGGAAGGTAGTTGTCTACAGCCTAGGACAAGAAAGGCCAGTTAGTGGGGTGACAGCAGTAATTTAATACTCTTCGATTGCGCTACATCAGATAAAACAAATGTGATAACTGTAATCATGGCTGAGCAAAAAGACGTTTTTCACAATCCGGGTTTTCTGGCTCTTTGAAATATTTGTAGATTTTGTATAATCGTATGTGCTGCTATCACTAAATGTTATCAGTAGTGGTCGGTAGGTGCTCGATCATCAGATATTTTGGATTATGGAACTGTAATGACCTTCTGTGTTAAACTCATTTGTACTTATTTCTGCTAAATGTTAGTCTTGCTAAATTTATTATTATATTGTAGCTATTTGATGAAAGTTTAATGAGTATTAAATGGAAGTCTAGGCAGTGTCAATGTGGAAGGGTTCAATCCATCTGTCCGCCAGTCATCCATCAATCAGAATGGAGAGTGGCCACAATGATCTCCTTTTGCTTTGGAGGACCCGGCACGTACATGCAATATACACTGGATTCAAAGGAAAATATATAATGCATCATTTTACCAGAGGTGGCGCTGTGTTGGAATGGATCACTTCCTTCCAGTTTCCCCACAGATTACAGTTGATTGCTGGACTCTAAGCAGCTTTCTGCAAAAAGGGATTGTCCAAAATGGATAACTGCTCAAAAACTATGAGGGGTAAAAAAAAAAAATACATAATATATTTGCACTATAATTTGTGTCAATTTGTGCTGGGTGCAAATCCTATCAATTTTTCTTGTCACTTTTCAAAAGTGTCGTGGTCTAAAACAGCAAAAATTCAGAAATTTTTGCTCCAATTTGAGCCTTTGATCGCAGTGTGGAGCTAAACTGAGAGCAGATTTTTTTTTATCTTTTAAACCCTTATACATCCTATAGATCATCATTTATCCATACCCCAAGTCACTCACAGATTGCTCCAAAGACTGTGCAGACATTTTCACTTCAGCAGGTAGAAGGTAGAAGCTAACATCTTCTGCATGATCACTAACACATCGGTGTGTGAACACATAGACTTTCCTCATCGCTGTGTGCAAGCTCGAGAAGAGCTCTTTAGTGCAGTTTTTTTTAACCCAGACTCCCAGCAGGGCCTCATAATGGCTTTCAACAGATATTAAAATTTAACTAAACTTTCAGCCGCTCTATTTTTTTAATATGATGTGGACTTTAACACCTGCAAAAACATTGCATTATTTTAACATCGCTGACTTTTAATGTGACTATTAGGCTTCCCCCAGGACCTGGTTGTGGTATAACTTATTCTGTGAAGAATCTATTCCAGAAAAAAGATGGGTTAAGTCCCCTATTTCATCCTATAATCAGAAGGCTCATCATCCTGGTATTAGCTACTTCTCCCAAACTGTGACAAGTAGAGTTAAAGAAGCACTCCCATCAAAATTTTTATTCTCTTAATATATTGCAGTCATCATATATAGTGATGAGCAAGCGTGATCGAGTAAGGTGTTATCCGAGCATACGCAGGTGCTAACAGAGTATCTTAGGTGTGCTCGAACACTATGCTCAAGTTGCCGAACAGCATGTTTCACAGCTGTTCGACGTCGCAACACATACAGGGATTGCCTTTTGTTAAGGAATCCCTTCATGTGTGGAGGCTGTCAAACAGGCACAAGACATGCAGCCCTGGTTACTCAATCATAGTATTCGAACTCGCTGAAGATACTCTGTGAGCACCCGAGCGTGCTCGGATACCAACTTATCTGAGCACGTTCGCTCATCACTAATGATGTTATATGGCACTGTGTACTCACAATTGCTCATTTTGCCCTTCTACCCAGTTAATTCTTCTCTTTTCCATTAGTTCTATCACATCATGTTATTAAAACAGACTAGATGAATCCTTCTAACCTCTGTGTAGAAGCAGTAAGTCTCTTTTCCCTGCATGAGTCATCATTAGAACTACAATTTCATGCCTTGCAAAATCCCTGGCAGATGGGAAGAGCAGAGTAGTTGGAACAGGAGTTGAAGAGGGGTTTGACTTATACAGGGAAAAGAGATATCCTGTTTCTACATAGAGCTTAGATGGATTCAGCTAGTAAGTTTTTTTATCACGTAATGTCATAGACCTAATGGAAAACAGAAGAAGAATTAACTGGTTAGAAAGGTAAAATGAGCAATTGTAAGTACACAATGCTGTATAATATGATGACTGCAATATATTAAGAGGATAAAAGCTATGATGGGAGGGCTTCTTTAATGTGAAGTGGAGCTTTACGTTCTTCTTGTGAGCCATGATGCCCTGGAAAGTTGCATACTTACTAAGCCACATCGTGTCTCTGC
This sequence comes from Dendrobates tinctorius, assembly GCF_039654945.1. Lineage (NCBI taxonomy): Eukaryota > Metazoa > Chordata > Amphibia > Anura > Dendrobatidae > Dendrobates > Dendrobates tinctorius. The sequence continues at coordinate 17,221,478 of NW_027361775.1, read as the reverse complement.
ATATTTGCAGTTCTTCTGCTGTGACAGAATATTTATATCAGTCATTATATATTTATTTTAGAAAAAATAAATGTACCATTAATATCCTTAATATATATTACTTTGAATGAGTTACCATGTAACTGTATGTTGAGCAGTGGCAACATATCACAGTCCTTGTGGATATAATGGGTCATTTTTTACAAGGTTAGTGAAATGCCAATAATCATTTTTCAGAGTGTTACATGTGATTTATTCTGTAATAAACTGTGGAGTTGCTTCCGTGCAGCAGAAATTTTCTTGCCAGATTTGATTACGAGATTCGTGCTTATGTTGTTGGAAATTCTTATTGCAAAACAAACATTGGTAACCCACATTTACAATGTGTCATTCCCTAATCTTCTTTCTCACACGCCAATAAATATTGCAACCAGAGTTTTGCACTTTGAAATTTGTGTAGTCAAAGTAATTTAACAAGAGACCATGATGAATCCTGCGAGCTGTCTAAAGCCCTCTGTCTCTCAAGGGTTATCTGGTTTCCAAGAATTTTTTTTTACTGAACTGCATCATTGTTTGAGTTTATGTTATAAGGCGCCATGATCATTTACCGCTGAAGACTCGATCGTGGTCATATAGTAAAGTAGTAAAGTACGAATTGACATTCAAGGAGCACAACGTCAGCCACTGAAGTGATTTATAAGGCGAATTTAAAGAATATGAGATCATTTGATTGCCCATTTTTTTACTTAAAGTGTAACTTAAAGCACCACTCCAGCATTTGTTGTTTTTCCAGCGCTGGAGTGGTGTCATGAATGTAAGGTCCTTGACTCTATACTTACCAGCCATCTTCAGCTCTTTGCAGCGTTGCTCTGGTTTTGTTCATCTATCTCGTGACCGTAGCTTCTCTCACTTTCTCTCTCTCTCTCTCTCTCTCTCTCTATATATATATATATATATATATATATATAAAATTTTCTTCAGCATGGAAAGTTATGTAGTGGATTTGACTTCCTCCTTGTAAAAATAATTTCATCTAATTAGTTTCCAGGCCCTTTCTTTTCCCTGGTCCCTGGTCCATTTGTCTCGCTTTAGCTGCATTGATATCAATATGTACTCATTTAGCGTACAGATGATGGTAGTCAAAAGGTCAGCGCAGCACTAGTGATGAGCGAGTATACTCGTTACTCGAGATTTCCCGAGCATGTGCGGGTGATCTCCGAGTATTTGGATGTGCTCTGAGATTTAGTTTCTGTTGCCATAGCTGCATGATTTGCATCTGTTAACAAACAGGCAATCCCCACATGTATTAAGGCTGGCGTATCTATTAGATGTGATAATTCTGGCGCTTTGCCTGGCTCTTCCTGCTTGCAGTGGCAAGTGGGGTTAATATTTGTGGTTTTGATGTCACGTTTGTATTGTCAGGTGACATCAAGCCCACAAGTTCGTAATGGAGAAGCGTCTATAAGACATCTATCCATTACTAACCACATAGTCATATTGTAAATAAAAATCACCCAGAATAAAGTCCTTTATTTGAAATAAAAATCCACGCCCTGTTTTACAAATGTAATTAAAAATAACAAACACAGTTATACTCACCTTATGCCCATTCTATTGAAGTCCTTGTCCCCTGTAAAAAAGGAAATAATAAACAACAAAAATCTTACCTTGTGCCCATTACATTGAAGTCCTTGTCACCCGTAAAAAAAACAGAAAATAATAAAGAACCACCTTACGCCCATATCCCCTGTAAAAAAATGAAAAATAATAAACAACCATGTACCTCAGTGTTGGAGAAGGGATTTCTATGTCTCCTCAGGTATATTTATCTTATGGGTACCCATGCAATAAAGCATAATCAGAGACAGACTGCTCATTGTCTTTCCAAATAGTCTGTAAAGTTTATTGACAGAGTTAGTTTTTATAGTACAAGATCAAAGGAAAATGTGGCATTACACAACAATTGGCAAAATTAAAAGAGAGGTTACATAATAATCTGGCAGAAATATGAGTTATACAATGGTTGTCAAACACATCCTGAGACACGAGATAGATTACACAAGAAAATGTGGGGGAACATTCCAGAACTTTTCATATGTCAGTGTGACCTGGTTTAAAAGTTGAAGTTCTCAAGAGAATTTGGACAGAAGTGAAGATGTCCCAGGCCGTAATCCATATCTGCAATATATGGTTTACAACCTGGACAGTGCCATGATGCGACCATCCAGGCTGAAAACCACAGGAGAATAAGGTAATAATCTTACCACCGATCAGAGCTGCCAGTGTTTCTTAAAAATTTAGCACCATTTGCCTTCTTTAGTCTCTCCATTGCACTGTCTATTGCTGACTGTAGAAAGAGTTTACTGGGAATCCAAAATAGAGCTTCTTCTTACTAGAGAGAATATAAATATATTTTATCTTCTTAGATCCTTTCACTTGATCTATGACCATAGGGAAGTTTAAGGTCAATTCCGGTATAATCATAAATCAGCACAATGGTGCTTAGAAAATAATCAGCTATGTTGTTGTAGATAAATCACCTTTTATCACTTTATGTAAATGACGTCTTCCAGGCTATGAGGAGGATGTTGCCTGGAAGATAACTCTGCCTCCACACTTCAGTATCATATGTATCGCCTCTCCTCAGCGTCACTTTCCCTATGACATCGGCTGCTTGTCAGGAAATCTCGAGCTCATACTTCCCATTTCCCGGCGCTCCTCTTCAATGTTCTGCCCTCCTATGGGCATAGGCTTCACTTTCCTACTGCGCATGTGCCGGCGACTCACTGGAACTTACACAGATATCTTTATTTATCGATGTTATTTTGTGAGATATTGTGCTTAGTAGTAAAGAAACTGACGGTTAAGTAAGCATTAAGATACACTGTTTATTATGTTATTTGTTGTTTTAGTGTAAGTTATTTTTTTTATAAGTTGGAATATATTAATGTGTAAGGTCCATAGTTTTGTATCAATGTCCCATGACTTGGAGACCTTCCTCATATTATACAGAAAACTGCATGCTGCCTGTCTGAAAAATGTCAGTCAAAAGACTCTTTTAGGTATGACTCCATTCTTAAGGCCCTTTCACATTTATTTTTTTGCTACATTCAGTGGCCCCGTCGGGGTTTACATCTGAACCCTTCCTCCTCAAATCGAGATTTGGGCATATACGTCGACAAGGTTATTGACTTTAATGATGCAGAAGTATGTGGTGCCCCTGAAGGTTCAGTTGCCACAGAGGTACTGCTACTCAACCAGAGGTGTGATATTCCGCTCTCAGGTAAGGAGGGGGCACCACACAGAACTCACACACTTGCATCCAGCACCAGACCTCTCAGGCGCAGGGAGGGACTAGGCAGAGGGTGTGGGTGGAGAAAGCAGCAGGGGAGCTGAAGGAAGTGACAGTTAGAGGGAAAGTGAGCAGTGCTGGGGACTTGAGCAGTGAGAAGTTCAGCCCTGGACCAGCAGACAGTGGAAGGAGAGAAAGACAAGACAGAAGAAAAGAATGATAAGCTTCAGTGGAAGAAAGAAAGAAGGGGTCCTAGGGGCACGTGTAGTGAGGAATCCACCCATGGTGCCGCTTCCACTCTGACAATAGTCAGGTGGAGGGACCAGGACACAGTAGGGACCGACCCCAGACTAGTGGAGAAGCTAAGGACTCAGCTAGCTAACCAGAGGTTGCAGGAACTGCATGTGCTGCAGCCACATCCAACACATTCGCTGAAAAGGCAGCCAGATAGGATCAAGGGGACAAGCACGTTGCCCGACAAGATCCGAGGCTGCTGGCTTGGGACACTGTGTGTGTGATGGCACGGGGCAGGAGACATGGGAGCCAGCGCAGTGAGATGGCCAGGAAAGGAACATCTCAAGGGGGTTCTGATACGGTGTACCCCAAATTACCTGAGAACTGGCTGGACTACCAACCCTGAGGACACAGCACCCCGGCGGGTGATTCTAACATCAGAACTCTGAGTAAAACTTGTGAAGACTGCACACTGCTGTGTCCTCCAATTTATTTACTGCTTCACTTGTCCTGCACTATAACCATCATTACCATCATATCACACTACAACTGCCCTGGGGTTTAGCTCTACCTGTGGAGAGCTATAACAACTCTTCTGCATCACCCTCAGCCCCAGCGGTCTCCTCAAGCAGCATTGGCTAACATCTCCTATTTGCCGAGTACCACAGGTGGAGTCACTAATCATCTCTTATAAACTTTATTTCCCCTTAAATCATAATTTTTCATTGGACGCCCAGGGCCACAGACTGGGTAACTGCTGCCGTGACACATCCCGTTAAAAACCAGCCCGGTCCTGAGTATCCCCATGGCCCTGGCGGGCGCTCCAAGTAGATACCGTGTCCTTGAAGAAAATGATGCATGACAGAACACACGGTGACTCCGTCTGCATTTTTATTGTCAATGGCCCCAACGGCGCATACGCCCAAATCCGATTTGGCAAAGGGAGAGGGGGGGTTCAGACAAGCCCCGATGGGGCCACTGAACATAGAAAAAAAACACAATGTGAAAGGACCTTTTTTTTTCCTTTAAGCTGTTTGCTTAAAGTTAGTTTTGCCCCCGGTGGCCGTTAGGGTCATTACACAGTGGTGTCTTTAGTTCTAGTTTTGCCCCCGGTGGTGGCTAGTATTATTACACGGGACTCACTAGCAGGTGTGATGGCTTTGGCTCTTGCTTATAAAGGAGAGTCAGGTGGTCTCACTCACAGTTGGTGATATTGGTCATTTCCAACCATACTTGGTGGAGGAAGGAGCTAGAGAGGAGTTCCTTGCAGCTGAGTCAGAGCCCTGGTGTGGAAGGAGCAACAGTGAGGAGTTCCTTGAAGCTTTGACAAAGCTTTGGTGAAGTAACAGCTATTCAGGAGGAAAGATGCACTCAGGTGCTGGATTCTGTTGCTGGGAGCAATAGCAACAGAGCAAAGCTAAGTGGTTTTTCCCTGTTTGTAACTTTCCTTATGTGTGTTTTAGTGCAATGGTGGGATTAGCTTCTGCACCGTCCAATTCATTAGAAAGGGATAGGTGCAGAGCGAGCTAGGGTTTTTCAGGTATCCTGCTCATCGCCAGGTGCGGAACCTGCCTAGGGACCGTCAGGAATGTAGAGACACTGATTCAGGGGAGTGCAGAAGGTCTCCACGTCCCCGTTCCAAAGCTATCAAAATGTAATAATGGACTACCCCTCCAAGGATACATTAAAGTTCCTTAAAGTTGTACAAGCAGCAGCTGTGGACCAGCATTACATTCGCACTAGTTTATATCATAGCTGCAGAAATTATAGTAGGAAATATGTAACATGTCTGCCCCTAGCAACCAAGAATATTATCTTTACATGTTTCCAGAAAAAATCTTTCACATTTTCACTTAAAAAATAAGTTGTCATTTCAGGTATCTTTGAACATAATGGTTCCATGAAGAGTTTGTGCGCGGCTTTTGAAAGTCTTGTAGAGCATCCCTGATTGAAGAGCTCCATACTACACATACAAAAGAAGCTTTCTTTCTTCTCACAGAATGACAATTGGCAAATAATAATCACAAATTAATAAAGAAAAGAAAGAAATAACTAACTGCTGCAAATGTTACATTTGATGAACACACAATAATGTAATTGGCTAGTCTAATACACCAAAAGAAATGAAGACATTAGTGATCCAGCTAGTAGTCAGTCCTACTTTAGTGAACAAGAATGTCTTAGGCTGGTTTCCCACTAGTGTTCGACAGAGCTGCGGAGGGCTGTGTAGTTCCTCCGTGAATCTCCGCCCACTGCCACACCTACTCCAGTCAACTCCACCTACATCTGCATGCGGCCTGCGTACCCATCTTTAACATTGGGTACGCAGGCCATGCGAATGTGTGCGGATGTGTCTGCATGCGGCGACCGCAACAAAATGCAACACGTCAAAATTAGGTACCTCAGCTTATACTCGGGTCGGCTTATACTCGGGTCAGCTTATACTTGAGTATATGCGGTACATAACTTTTTGTGTTTTGTTTTCTTTTACTTAAATCCTTGCTTGTTCGGGGATAATGAGTCCATTCGCATTTCTACTCACTGATTGACATCGCTGTATTGGTATTTCTACAAGGAAGACAATAAATCACTAATAAGATGCCTATTGATTCCTGTCCCTTGAGAAAACATTTAAAGAAACAAATGACAAGTTATACTGGATTACTAACACAAGATCTATCTAGATATAGGATCTTTTGGGTTACTAAAGATGGAGGAGAGTTCTCCAGTGAGGACTCCAGGAACAATAGTTGGTTTGATCGGATAACAGCAATTTGTAGTACCAAATTAGGAAATAGAATTTGTAGACAAGCAGGCAAATGGTTGAGGATAGGCAGCAGAGATATAAGAATGAGGTCAGGGACAAGCCAAGTCTTTAACAAGAAAATACAGAACATTAGCACGTTGACACAAAAACCAAAGCTAGGTAACCTGATGATGTCATACGTAATTGAAATCCAGAAAGTAATTCAGCAACAGGGCACTTAACAGAGATAGTTAGAGGGGTTGTCCTGTACTAACATATTAATGAGCTAACGCTAATATAGGTCATCAATATCAGATCTGTGGGGCTTCGACAATGACTCTGTACATTGTTCAGTGGGTTCTACACCGTATCTCCTGTTCAACTGAATTTACTGGAGATAATAGCATCCTGTCAGTGGCGGCAGACAAGGTAAGAGGTGAGCGCGACACCTACATACCTTCCTGATCAGGGCCAGATCAAGGTTTATGTAGGTTTAAGGGCCAAAAAAAACCCTGTAAAACTTAGTTGAGCTGCTGCTGTCTGAAAACTGCATTTCTCCTTTCGTCTAGTTAGTGTCACTGGCACATGATATGTTGGGCGAAAAGAATGGAATCCTGACTCTGAATGGCGAGGACCCACAAATCTATAAGCTGGCCCTCTGCCTAACCAATTTTTGGTCAAGTGGGGGAAATATGAAGGAATGATGAGTGCAGGCAGTTGGTTATAGAGGCACGGACTAATTATGTTAACTTATTGTTTTCTCTTATTTCTTCACTTTCCTATCTTATATCACTCATCTCCTCAGAATCCATGGATGCTTCAAATACATTATATTGGTAGCTTGAGTAACAAGGTATCTTACATGTCCCTATCTTGAGCTTAAATTTTGCATGTGAATAGGTTTTGAAAAGGTCTCTCAAAGAATTGAATTTATTAAATGAGTCTCTCATGTACATGTACAAGCAGTAAATGTGTCGTCAACTCTGAAGTCAGTGAAATATGAAGTTGTCTTAGAAGGCAGCTAGAGCTACACTAGTCTTGTGTGACGCCGTGATTTGTTTTGCTCTATTTACCAGAGCGGCAGACTGATTTCACTAGATCTTTTTAAAATCCCCTAGTGATTTCCTTCAGAGACTTGTAATTCTCTGCTAAATCATCCATTTTCAATCTATATGCAAAGTGCTCCAGGTATACACACAATTACAAATGTATAAAACAGGGAGAAGTGTCACATTTTCATTCCGTATGATTGCGGGGCTCTGAATTCCCATATTTACGGGATTGTAGTATACATTTATAGATATGTGACGGCATATTGCAATGTTTGCACTACTGGGATCTCTGCAGCCTGTAACCTTCTAATTGGGTTTGTACACGATGAGGACAGTATGGTTACACGTTATGACCATGTGATATTGAACTAATATTTTGGTCATGAGGGACCATTAATTCTGATGATTGGCAAGTTTCATAGAGAAAGACAACAGATGGGATAGTTGCATCTGTTCATTAGTTTCTGATTACTACACTTTCTGCAGTCCAGTGAAAAATTTCACCAAGTCCGTTTGGGAAGAAAAGGAAACCAAGTAACAAGTAAGATTACATAGGCCAGGATGCTAAATTTATTTAACCTAAAATCCATATACCCATTTAGGAGTAATGCACCTGTATTTATTCTATACATACTGTAAGTAGAGATGTGTGAATCAAATCAGCAGTAATCGATTTTTGGTACAAACGTTTTCTAAAATCATAAAATTTTGCAAATCTGAAAACTGAAAAATTCAGATGAGTCACCTAAAATGGCCAATATCATGTTACAGATCGCATAAGCCCACAAAGAAGGATCATTCTGTATGACCATGGACATGACCAGGCTTTCCCACATTACCTTCCAAACAACACACAATAAAGCACAGCTAATCACGAGGGACCTTCTGGTGGCTTTGGGTCATCTTTGAGCTCACACCGAAGAGCTCAATCAGGAGATGCTGCTGCCATTCTGTAGGGAATTGGAACAATAGAAAGGACCTCAGAGCTCAGTCAGAGAGAAATAATGCATAGAATACAGACAGTATGTGAGATGACAATAAAAACATTTAATTACAAGAAATTAATAGAGGTTTTAAAGTCAGACAAGGACAAATGACTGCTGGAGTTCACGTTCACTGTGTCTGTGACTGTGACTTAATCCATCTGCTTTGTGCTCAAGTGGAGTGACAACTTAGCGCACCACTTATTTTGTAAGCACCTGTGCATTGTCTGCGTCTGCCACATCTAATATTGCTGCCTGTGTTTTCTATGTCAAATTTACCTTTAAACACCACCATTAATTACAGTTCAGTCTGTGAGAAGCTAGATAGGCATGACACTCAATAACCAGCGCAGGCCAAATGGTGCCTCATTTAAAAATGTCTAGTAAAAGATGCCACACGCCATCTGCCAGTATGAATTTGGGAGACTGCAGTGCATGTTTCAGCAGCAATGGCAGTGTCTACCCAAACCTTCTGGCTTTTAATAGCAGATGAAAACCATAGCTGTCTATTGCCTCCAGTATTATTGTGGAGGAAGCAGAAGAAATTGTGGACTGGATGGCTCATTCGACTTCTCAGTCTTAGTTGAGTTACTATAAAAGCTGGCAAAACGCTCACACAAAAGATACATAAAAATAAAACCAACACCATCAATGCGACATGTTTTGCTAAGAGCCCTAGAGCCCCAACAAATTTAGGGGGGTATTCAAATGATGTTCCCTTAGGCTACTTTCACACTTCAGGTTTTCGGCGTCAGGCGCGATCCGGCGTCGTGCCGGAACGCCGGATCCGGCAAATGTTTAGTAAAACCGGATGTGACGGATCCGTTTTTCTGCCGGATCCGTCTTTTTCTTGACAGACAAAACCGGATCCGTCTCATCCGGTTCATCTGTTTTTCTATCCGTTTTTCGACGGATTACGCCGTATCCGGTTTTTAAAATTGACCCTTGTGGCCTTCCGAACGGGATTGGCTACTGGAAAACTATATATAGCATGTTCCTACAGCCCTTCTTTGACAGGTTGTAGAGGAGAAAGTGCAGGTTGGAGAGAAGAGCAAGTTATTGGCGAAGATGGATGTTGTCATTGGAAATATTTTGAAGAATTTGGTTGATTTTATAGCGGAGGTGAATCGTTTGAGGGTGATTGTTCTGGAGAAGGAGAGAGCGAGACAGCAGCGCATCAGGCATCGTAGACGACGTTTGTGGATCCACCCCATCACAGCCAAGAGAATGACGCGTGGGGTCTATTCTACACTCTGCATGGACCTTCGACGAAACCCGGATAAATTTTTTAGATATGTTAGGATGAAAATGGAGAATTTTGATTACTTGGTGGAGCGCATTGCACACCTCATAAGAAAAGCGGACACCTATTGCCGCTTCTCTGTTTCACCCACAGAGCGTCTGATGGTGACTTTAAGGTAAGCCACATTTATTGGATGTGATCGCATCAGAGCACACTTTCACTGCAATCTTGTTGGTGGTAGTTTGTATCTCCAAGTGTTATAGCTCAGTTTTGGTATGTAATGCTGTGATTTAAAACTAATTTATTGTTTTTTAATTCCCCACAGATTTCTTGCAACTGGAGAATCCCTTTCGTCACTGCATTTCCAGTACAGACTCGGGATTTCCACCATATCTGGAATAGTGAAGTACACATGCCGTGCACTGTGGGACTCCTTAGCTGAAGAGTTTTTACCAGAGCCCACAACAGAGAGGTGGATTGAAATTGCTGACAAGTTTCAACAGATATGTCAGTTTCCCAACTGCTTGGGCGCTGTGGACGGGAAACATATCCGCATTGTAAAGCCAGCTGGATCGGGATCGGAATATTTCAATTACAAGAAATATTTTTCAATTGTCCTCATGGCCATCGCTGACGCGGAATACAAATTTATTGCGGTTGATATTGGGGCCTATGGCCGCTCCAATGACTCTCAAGTTTTCAAACTGTCTGCCATGGGGCGTAAACTGTATGGAAACACCTTCCAGTTCCCACCACCTAGACCGCTGCCGCAAACATCTGGTCCACCTATGCCATTTGTCTGTGTAGGGGATGAAGCCTTCCAGCTGTCAGAACACCTTTTGAAACCGTACTCTAGCAGAGGATTGACAAGACCAAAACGCATTTTTAATTACCGCCTCACAAGAGCAAGAAGAATGGTTGAATGTACCTTTGGTATTCTGACAGCCAAATGGCGGGTCCTATTGACTGCGATCAACCTCAAGACAGAAACTGTGGACGAGGTGATCAAAGCGTGCGTGGTACTCCACAATTTTGTTATCTGCAAGGAACCCATTTCCATTGAGGACACCTCTGAAGAAACCACCTTGCAAGATTACCATGACATTACCACTAGAAGTTCTGTGACGGTTTCAGTAATGAGGGACAATTTTGCACTATACTTTATGTCACCTCAAGGCAGAGTACACTGGCAGGATGACAGAGTGTGAAAGATTTGTGCCCAACCAAACTTGTGTACCTTCTGTACCAACAGTATATACCTTTGCCAACCAAAGTTGGCTATCTTGTCATGGTCTCTATTTTTAGCTTTAGGCCACAGGTGTGTACCTGGTTGTGTTTTATGCAAAGTATTTCACCTTTTAACAAAAGTTGTGTACATTGTTAGGAAATCACCAACAATAAACACAACTTTTTAGGTGAAATACTTTGCTTCAAACACAACCAGGAACACAACTGTGGCAAAAAGCTAAAATTTACCCACAGTTATATACCTAGTTTTGAATACCATTTCACCTTTTAAATACCCTGTATTTAACCTTTTTCGCCGCAGAAAGAAATGACAGGCAACCAGTGTAAAATAATTTAACTTTTATTGAAAAATGTTTTTTTTAGTAAACTTTTTTAAAATTTTAATAAACTTGTTTAATAAAGCTTTGAAACTATAAAACTGAAACCATAAAACTGGTCATTTTTTTTTAAATACACACATTATAAATCTGTGTAGTGTGTGGTGGAAATACTGCTGTAGGGGCTGCGGGACACTTCGACACTGGGAGTGTGGAGAGAGGACTGGGATCGTGGTGGGGAAGGAACAGTTAGAGGTGAAGGTGTGGAAAAAACTACAGAATGGGTGGACATGTGGGAAGCAGAAGAGGTGGTGGGTGGTGGAGTGGAGGGTTGGGCAGGGACTGTAGGAGCAGATGATGTTGATGGCAAGTTGTATGGGGAAGGAGTTTGGTACGGGGCAGGTTGCTGGAAGTGGGGAGATGTCTGGTACGGGGCAGGTTGCTGGAAGTGGGGAGATGTCTGGTACGGGGCAGGTTGCTGGAAGTGGGGAGATGTCTGGTACGGGGCAGGTTGCTGGAAGTGGGGAGATGTCTGGTACTGGGGAGGTTGCTGGTACTGGGGAGTTTGCAGGTACTGGGGAGGTTGCTGGTACTGGGGAGGTTGCTGGTACTGGGGAAGTTGCTGGTACTGGGGAGGTTGCTGGTACTGGGGAGGTTGCTGGTGCTGTGGAGGTTGATGGTGCTGGGGAGGTGGATGGTGCTGGGGAGGTGGATGGTATGTAATAGGAGGGGGAGGATGGAAAGTGGCTGGAGGGGGTGTAGATGTAATAGGAGGGGGAGGATGGAAAGTGGCTGGAGGGGGTGTAGATGTAATAGGAGGGGGAGGATGGAAAGTGGCTGGAGGGGGTGCAGGTGGAGGAACTACTGTGGTGGGAGGAGGAGGTTGGGAGGTAACTTGCTGGAGAGCAGCGTGGCATGAATGCATTACATGCATCTGCTGGGCAGGAGAGAGCGTTTCCATGCGCTCCACAACAGACCTGAAAAAGGTGTGGTTTGGCCAAGATCTTGCTTCTGAATGCATGGTTTGCAGATGTGTCTTCACCTCCAGAATGCTGGAGTTGATCTGCTGATAGCCTGCGGAGATTTGCTCTGACAAGACTTTTAGACAGTTCTGGAAAGATGCATTCAGATGCAAGAACTCTGGCGCATAAGTCTTTTCCTGACCCCTCTGCCGCTGCCGCCCAGTACCCGCAGGTGTACTAGAGGTGGCAGGGGCAGAAGGGTGGAGTAAAGGGAAAGCGATCTCCTCACCAGCAGCTTCATGTAATGTAGGCGGCCACGATGCTCCTGTGCTGGTGGATGGGACTGATGGGTCGAATATGTGGGAAGGCTGGGAAGGTGCAGATGTACCGGGGCGGTCGAAGTCTCCCTCGGTGCCGGTCTCCTCAGGGATCGCCTCAGAAGGGTCCAATCGTGCAGGCTCCCGAGTGCTGCTCACCGTGCTGTGGAATAAAGAGAAAAAAAAAACAATTAAAATAGTGACATGGTATGGCCCTGGCTGAAAAAAAAAAGTTACATCTAAACATTTTTTTGTCACATGTGGTGTGTAATATTTACCTTCTGGTGAGCATTGTCTCCCGGAGGAACGACAGGGCTCGTGCGTACTTGTACTTGCTCCTGCGTCCTCCAGATCCACTCGGGGCCCGCATCTCTTTATTGAACTCCTTCTTGAAACGATCCCTCACAGACCGCCACCGCTTCACAATTCTCTCCCCTGAAACGAGAAAGGACAAAGTGGTTAGTATACAACATCAGTGTTTCCCAAACTCCAGTCCTCATGGTCCCCAGGGGTCATGTTTTCCGGATTTCCAAAGTAAATAGAAATCCTGAACACATGATCCGTGGGGACCACGAGGACTGGAGTTCGGGAAACACAGGTTTAAATCAAGCAACCGGTACTGTATATACTTACGCTCTTTAATCTGTGCCCGAGCTTCGAGGTCCTCCCAGCGGTCCACAAGGAGCGAACAGATTTCCTCCCAGAGTCGTCGGGTAACGATCAGGTCAGCGTGGCGTCGGTCAGCCATATTCCAGAGCGGCTCCCTTTCTCTGACGAGATCGATGAGGCGGTCGACATCAATCCCTCCATCCTCACCGTCAGAGTCGGGAGCACGCTGTGAAGGCTGTTAAAGAAAAAGACAAAAATAACATAATTAGCCTCCACAAAAGAAATGAAATAAAAAGTGCAAAAAAAACAAAGCAAAAATATTTATACTTACACGCTGGTGACCGCCGCGTTGCTGTCGCCGACGACCCTGGGAGGCACTGCGAGGACCTCTTGGCCGAGCACCAGATTGGGAAGACTAGAGAAGAAAACAAAAAATGTTATGTCTTTGGATGTAGGCATTTGTTTGCTGTGTGTGGTCTGCAGAACATTGTTTTCTATGTGTTGTGTGTAGTGTGATGTTGTGTTTCTGCGTTTGATGCAAAAAACTTACCAATTGTGAGCCCACTCCAAGTGTCTGTCCACCCCTTCCTTCTTCTTCTGGGAGCTCCTCTTCATCTTGTGATTCCTGTTTTGAAATAAAAGGCAATGAATACACATATATTACAGAGATGATGGATTTTGGAAATAAAAACTTACCGTCAAACGCTGATGATGCGAGGGAGGGCTCCCAGAAGATGTGCTGTCTTCCTCATGGCCAGACTCCATGGCTGTGGGTGGTGTTTCTGCTGCTGCCATTGCTGCTGCTGCTGCATCTATTGGGCGGCTGTTGAATAAAGAGAAACAAAGGGCCAATGAATATCTTGATATTCCATAGCCCTAGTTTGGAGGAATGGGGGATTTGATAATTACCGTCTCTCATCTGCTGCTGGACTCCCCTCCCGTTGTTCAGCATGCTGCTCCATTTGGGGTGGTGCTGATGGTGCTGCTGCTGCAGATGTCTGCTGCCTTCTCCTGCTCCTGGTTCTTGGCTTGAGTGGCATGTTGGGTGTGGCTGAGGGTCCCATTGTCTTGCTTTTATATATGGCCTGTGGGCAGAGCTACTGAGCATGCTCAGACCAAAAAAAAACGGATCCGGCGCATTGCGGCGCTCATAGGCTTTCATTGTATGAAAAAGCCGGACACACCGGATCCGGCGTGTCCGGCTTTTTCGACGGATACAAAAAACGTTACAGTCACCGTTTTTTCCAGACGCCAGATCGCGTCACATTGCCGGATCCGGCGAAAATCGGATGAAACGCATGGCCATCCGGCTCGATCAGGCTCTAATGCAAGTCAATGGGGGGGAAACCGGATCCGGCATTGCATTTCGACGGATCCGGTTTTAGTCAAAAGCGCCGGATCGCGCCTGAAGCAGAAAACCTGATCTGTGAAAGAGGCCTTAGTTAATATCATGCCACTTAATGAGGTCTCGAAAGAAAAATACAAGGCGGACAATCCAAATATCACGTACCAGATATAAAACAAAGAAAAAATAGACATATTGAACAAAAAATATCAGTATTAAAGAGGAAGTGCCAGGCCTGTTTTGTTCCATGTTTTCCCCATCAGGTTTCATTAGAAAACTAGATAAAGACCGAAAACTTGGTTTTTATAAAAGATCATTCACGTAGAAATCTAGGCAGAGCAAGCTTGATTATGCACGGGTTTAATAATGGATATTTTATAGCTAGTTTTTAGAGTGTCTTATATGGAACCTGTCATCAGTTTTTGTGTACCTCAACAAATGCCACCAGCTTTATCTTCTCCTAAACTACATTAGACAAATGTGTCTATCATCTCCTGACCCTCAAAAATACCATTTTAATTGCTAATGTGCAGTATGTAAATGAGGATGGTCTGGTCCGATGTGTGTCCTCCCTGCAGCATCTGTGCCTCCTCTCTGCTCCTAATCAACATCCTTTGGCTTTGATTGACGTGGATATCCTGCATCAACCACATAGTGAAACGAAATCAAGCGAATCGCAGACCCACGCAGACACACTTTTCTCTGTCGCACTGAGGATGCTGTCTGCAGTAGGCAGAGCAAAGTGCACCTGCGTAGACTTGTGTGGCAACTGCGCAGTCACAAGACTTTGTTTTGCTATGTGGATGATGCAGGATGCATCCATGATGTCAATCGAAGCCGAAGGACAGCAATTAGGAGCAGAGAGGACTCACAGACACTGCAGGGAGGACGACCATCGGACCGGACCATCCTTATTTCCATACAGCATGACAGCAATTTAAAATGGTTGCTTTGGGGTTTTCAGGGGGAGTCCGGAGATGATGGACACATTTGTGAAATGCAGATGAAGGTGGCATTTGTTCAGCTGACCCAAAAGGTGTTTGTAACAGAGGTGTCTATACCTAGACATAGTAAATCCAAGGAAAAAAAAATAAACTACTAATGATTAAGATTCATAATTAAGGATGTTGCGCACCAAAAATGTGTTGATGTTTTAAGGACTTATCGATCACGATATTTTAATCTTATTTTCAAGGCTTTTTGTAATTCTCCACAAATAACCATTTGCATGTTTGTGAAGCTGGACTTCTCGCCTTTTCTCCTTGTATTTATTCAGACTCAAAAAACGGTGACAGGTTTCCTTTCAATTGAAAGTTCAATTGTATTATTCATTTTACACTTGGAGACCAAACAAGACTTTGTTACCTAGCTTCTACTAATCATTTTGCATTACTCCTACCCAGGGGTGTTAGAATGGATTGAGGCACTGGAAGGCATTCGGCCCATTCTAGAGATCTTGAAAATGTAACCATGTACGATAACTCCACATTCATCTTTTTGAAATTCCCTTCTGACTGGACAAAGCAGTTACACAGAGTTGTCTCTGCAGGAGGTCATCTAGTATGAGCTGGGATACTAGCTGGTGTGGTTAGACCACCTGCTGAGCCATGTGTCCTTTTACAACTACAAATGTTGAAGGAGGATTGTAAGCTGCCATTAAATTGCCCTATTCTTCACAATAAGTATTTAGCGATATAGCGTAGTTTATGTTTTACTGTATATTCCTAAAATCCTCTTCCAGATTTTGATTATCTCTTACAATTTAATATACACAGGATTATGTAAGTCTGATTTATTAAAAGCTCCAGCTTGAACTCAACACCCCCGCAAATTAAGCAACACTTTCATGTACGTGTCATCACATCTTTACACATATAGGAATAGCCTATTTGCAGCTGCATTCAGAAGTCTTGTTTCAGCAATTCCAGGGGCTCATTACAAATATTGTGCTGGATGGATTATTATAAGCCTGGGTATGCCTGACATCTTTGATGTGGAAATTCAGCAGCAATGGTTCAGTGGAACACTGGTTTCTTGGTGTGCAAATTACATTAAATGTGTATTTTAGGAAGAATGTGCTATGCATTGCAGCAAGTAGGCAATAAAGTATGAAAATGCATTTACCTGCAATTAAACAGTATGTAATGAAACGTGCCATACACAGATAACTAACAGCAGTGGTGTGTGGAATCCACAGATGAGCAGGAAACAACAGTAGCTAGATTACAGGGTCAAGCTGGAATAATCTGGTTATTTTGTAGAGAAAAGCTGATGTAGAATTACATGGCTCTTCCCTGTAATTTCTTATAACTATGCGTTTAGTCAATATCAGGCAGAAGGAAAATCAGACAATGGATAAGAAAGGAGATGTCCAAAATTTTACTTGATTAAAGATATGCGCACACAATGGGTCCAATTCATCAATGCTTTCACACCAGAATTTTGGCATAAAAGCTTTGAAAAGTTGCAAAATTTAGGCGCAACATCCCAGCTCTGATGAAGTGCCAGTATCTGACTGGAGTAAGTACTACATGCCCATATCAATGGCAGTTTCAACGTGGTTAAAATGAATGTAATTTTACATACATTTTAAAGGGAACCTGTCAGCTGGATTGTGCACAGTAACCTACACACTATGACAGGTCGGCGCCGTTATACTGAATAAAATGATATCTTGGTTGATGGAATCGGTATTGTGGCTGTTTCTAAAGGGCATGTCACACTAAGATATCGCTAGCAATATCGCTATAACTAGTGACGTTATAGCGATATTGCTAGCGATATCTCTGTGTCTGATACTTACCTACGACCGGCTCCCCCGCTGGTTATCGCTGATCGCGCGAGAACGTTCAGGACTGTTTCTCGTCGTCAGCTTCCTGCGGCGCTTCCTGCTGTGAGGACGAGCGACGCGTGGAGCCGGGCGGGAGGACGCAGGATCGCCTCGTCTGACAGGTAAGTAGCGACCCCCGTCCCCAGCGATGTCGCTAGTGAGATCTGCCTGTGTGGCAGCTCACTAGCGACCACTTAGCGATGTACCAGCGATCCTGACCGCGTCATATCGCTGGTCGGGATCGCTGGTACATCGCTAAGTGTGACAGTACCTTTAGTCTTTATTTTAAGTTTCGTGTAAATGATATGCTCGTGCCCTAAGGTGGGGCTGGGGTATGTGGTGCTCTGATTAGATATTCATAATGCAGCCTGCTAACAGGTCACTGATCCCTCATTGACCTGCCCCCTAGTTTGCATAATTAATACTAGCATCAGCCATGGCACCAGCGCTGCAGCATAATCACATGGTTACAGTGCACTTAATCACTTGAATATGGCACCCTGGGCACAGTAGCAGCTATTGGTTTGTATAGAGATCCAGAAGCTGCTGTTGCTCAGGTGCCAGCGGCACCATCTTGCTGGACAAGAAAAAAAAATGTCCACCACCGTGATGGCTTCGCCCTCGCATGCGCAGTAGCAGCTCTCGGAAATTGCCAACAGGATGATCAAGTGAGGAAATAAAAAGAGTTGCCTTGCATATATGTTCCATGATTTCACCATAAACCTTAGAGTAGTTCCCATACAGTGGAAGGCAATTATATTCGCCTACAGAAGTGTAGCCAGAGAGTGGCCTATATCAAGCCGGTGTGTATAAAGAGGTTATACTGCTGTAAATTACCAGCGTACAGTAGGAAAAAAGACAGGTCATGAGAACTGGACTAGAGCATCTTACATCTGGCAACTTTTATTTAGAGTCTTTCTGGACAATAAAATTGATGGTCTATGTTTAGAATATTTTTTATTTTCCATCATTCTACTAAAATAGTATCCACTAACATCGATTTCTGCCTCTATTGTCGTTCAGAATCTTAATTACTAATCAATTTGCAGTAATTGCTTTTTTTTTTTCATTTTTTGGAAAACCAGAGTACCCAGAGAAAACCAGAACACTTGAAGGACCATACAAACTCTATGTAGATGAAGCCCAACTTCAAACTTCCTACTAATTAATAAAATATTATACAAACTGCAGTAGCAAGTACTGTCACGGACTGGCCAGTCCTCTGTGCCATGACCCGCAGGACGGCACTAAAACCAGGACAAACAAGGGGAACATCGGGGAAACAGTTACAACAGTGGGTCCCTGCAATAGGGAACGGGAATGTGGAGACCTCCAGCACTCCCCTGAGGAAGTGTCCCTGCACATTCCTAACATTCCCTATACAGGCTCTTCACGTGTCGCCGAGCAGGATACCTCAATCCCTAACTCGCCCTGCACCTATCCCTTACTAGTGAACTGGATGGTGCAGACACTAGTCCCACCGCTGAACTAATACACACAAGGAAAATACAACAAAATGGGGAAAACACACAACTTAGCTTTGCTCTGCTGCAATTGCTCCATGCAACAGAGTACGGCACCCAGATACAGCTTCCACCTCAATAGCTGTTACTCCAAAGCTCTGACTGAGCTGCAAGGAACCTCTCTCAATAGCTTCTTTCTCCACCAAGGTTGGTTGGGAATGAACAATATCAGCAACAGTGATTGAGAACACCTGACACTCCTTTATAGGTAGGAGCCAGGGTAATCACACCTGCTTGGTAATTTACGTGTAATCACCCCAGCGGCCACCGGGGGCAAACCCAGAACTAAAGCAACTACAGTGTAATAACCCCAGCAGCCACCGGTGGCGAAACTAACCTTAAGCCAAAGGCTTAAAGGAAAAAAAAGGTTACATGTGCTAAATCTGTCACAATTCAACATGGATCGTGACAGTACCCTCCCTCAATGAGGGGCCTCTGGACCCTCAAGACTGCTCCTCACCAGAAAACCACTTACAATGGGGATACCCAAGTCCAGGGTTCACCCCAGCAATTACCTGTTTCTCAGGTTTATGACAAATGTGCGCAACTGGTAGTGGCAATGTATGCTCCGGAGGCACCACAAGTCTCCAAAGCGCCGACCTGGGGAACGAGTTGTGTATGGGCATATTAGGGGACAACTCCAGCTGGTAAGTCTCTGGGCCGAGGATTGATGATACCCTATACGGCCCGATCACCTGAGAACTCCAGACCCCCGTAACACACTTCCACTGGATGTTTTTGGTGGCCACCCATACATACTCGTTCACACACAGGTCCGGACCTGAACGTTTATTGCCACACATTCGTTTGCAACAAGATGGTGAACTCTTTATGGAACTGACAACAGAGGCGTCCCCCTGTGTCGCCACACTCGCACCCCTGCAGTTCACAGAGGGAACCACTGTTATGAATGAGTCACCGAGGAGGAAAAAACAAAAAGCAAGCTAAGCCCAGAAAACCAGAGAGGTTGGAAACTAGCGGATTGCAGACCCCTGATCCTATCCACAACAACTAGCAGTAGCCGTGGAGCGTGCCTACGGTGGTCCTAGATGCCTCGTCACGGCCGCAGAACTAAATAAGCCTAAAGAAAGAAAGGGAAAATCTAAACTGCCCCAGAGCAGACCCCAAAGCAATGGACAGCCCCCAACATGTATTGTCGGTGAAACAAGATGAAAATACAAACACAGATAGAAAGATAGGCTGAGCAAACGATGGGGCCCTCACTAGCTAGAAAGGACAGGAAAGAAAAGCTGCTGTCTGCAATCACGCAAAAAACCCTGCCAAAAAATGTCCAACACGTCTGATAGAAAAAGGCCCTGAAGTCACTAGACTTCAATTCCCTATATCAGCACTCAGGCATATTCTGAAGACAGAGCAAAAGAGATCAACTGATCAGAGACAAAAGGGGGATTCAGCCCAGTCCCAGCCAGGGCTGGCTGAACACAAAAACTAAGTAAAGCAGACGAAAACTCATATGAACAATAGCAGAGAAAACTTAGCTTTAAGCAGGCAGGAACCAAACTGGAAACCAGACGCCACAGTCAGGAGAAATCACCAGCAAGAAACTAGGGAGTCAGCTGCCTTAAATCCAATCAGAAATTCCTGATGTCCAATCACAGTCCTCTTCCTCAGGTGGCCGGTCTCTGCCATTTAGATCAGCTTCACTACCTCCCTTCACCAACAGAGGGAGTCCAGATAGAGAACTCACTACTCCTCTGTCAGCACAGCCAGCTCCATAATCCTCACCAGAAGCCAGAGGCAAACCCGAAAATGAGCTCACAACAGTACCCCCCCTTGAGGAGGGGTCACCGAACCCTCATTCACGCCACTGGGCCGATCAGGATGGGCCCGATGAAAAGCACGAACCAATCTATCGGCATGAATATCAGGCAGAGACCCAAGAATTGTCCTCCTGGCCATAAGCCTTCCACTTGACCAAATACTGGAGTCTCCGTCTAGCCAGATGAGAATCCAGTATTTTCTCTACCTCATATTCCACATTACCTTTAACCAATACAGGGTCAGGAGGTGCCGCCACAGTAACTACTGGCTCAACATATCTCTTCAACAGCGATTTATGAAACACGTTATGGATCTTAAACGTAACAGGAAGAGACAATCGAAAAGAAACCGGATTAAGAATCTCCAAAATCTTGTAAGGTCCAATAAATCTTGGCTTGAACTTTGGAGAAGCCACCTTCATAGAGATATTCTTTGATGACAACCAAACCATATCACCCACTTTAAACCGGGGACCAATGGTCCTATGCCGTTTAGAAAACCGCTGGGCCTTTTCCTGGGAGAGAGACAACTTATCCACTACTTGGTCCCAAATCTGCTGCATTCTCTCTACCACAGTGTCAACACCTGGGCAGGCTGAAGATTCCACTTGCCCTGAAGAAAATCGAGGATGAAACTCAAAGTTACAGAAAAAGGGGGACATCAAGGTGGCAGAACTAGCTCTATTATTTAAAGCGAATTCGGCCAAGGGCAAAAATGAAACCCAATCATCCTGATCAGCAGATATAAAACATCTCAAATAGGACTCCAAAGTCTGGTTTATTCTCTCCCTCTGCCCATTGGTCTGAGGGTGAAACGCAGAGGAGGACAACTGAATTCCCAGCTTGGAACAAAAGGCTTTCCAGAATCTGGAAACAAACTGAACTCCTCTGTCTGATACAATGTTCTCCGGAATCCCATGCAACCGAACCACCTGTTGTTAAAACAAGGGTACCAACTCTGAGGAAGATGGCAGCTTTGGGAGTGGTACAAGATGGACCATCTTAGAGAATCTATCACAAATCACCCAGATAACAGTCATCCTCTGAGAGACAGGAAGATCAGAAATAAAATCCATTGAAATATGGGTCCATGGCCTCTTAGGCACCAGCAAGGGCATCAACAACCCACTAGAGAGAGAACAGGGTTTAGACCGGGAACAAGTCCCACAGAACTGCACAAAATTCCTGACATCACGAGATAAGGCAGGCCACCAAAAAGACCGACTCACCAAATCTCTGGTACCAAAAATACCTGGATGACCAGCCAATGCGGAGCAATGAACTTCAGACATCACTCTCTTCCTCCACTGGTCAGGAACATACAATTTTCCCATAGGACAACGCTCAGGTTTGTCCTCCTGGAATTCTTCCAGAGCACGTCTCAAATCGGGCGAGATGGCAGAGAGAACTACCCCCTCACCTGGGATGGTAGTAGGCTTGGTCACAATAGGAGAATCAGCAAAGAAACTCCTAGAGAGGGCGTCTGCCTTAACATTCTTAGTGCCTGGAAGAAAGGAGACCACAAAATCAAAACGCGTAAAAAACAAGGCCCACCTAGCCTGTCTAGGATTCAAGCGTTTGGCCGACTCAAGGTAAATCAAATTCTTGTGGTCAGTGAGGACCACAACTTGATGTCTAGCTCCCTCCAACCAATGTCTCCACTCCTCAAATGCCCATTTCATGGCTAACAATTCCCGATTCCCCACATCATAGTTGCGTTCAGATGGGGAGAACTTTCGGGAAAAGAAGGCACAGGGATTCATTTTAGACGTCACTGGATTTTTTTTGGGCAAAACAGCTCCTGCACCAATCTCTGAAGCGTTTACCTCCACCTCAAAAGGAAGTGAGACATCAGGTTGCTGCAAAACCGGAGCAGAAGTTAACCTCTGCTTCAGCTCCTGAAAGGCCGAAACAGACTCTGAAGACCAATTCAGCACATCAGCACCCTTCTTAGTTAAATCAGTCAGTGGTTTAGCAATACCAGAAAAATTAGCTATAAATTTACGATAAAAATTAGCAAAACCGAAAAACCTCTGGAGAGCCTTCAAAGAAGTGGGTTGAACCCAATCATAAATGGCCTGTACCTTGGCCAGGTCCATTTCAATAGTTGACGGAGACAAAATAAATCCCAAAAATGAGATCCTCTGTACACCAAAAAGGCATTTCGATCCCTTAACTTACAAGGAATTCACTCTCAAAATCCGGAACACAGTCCGAACATGTTCCACATGAGAATCCCAATCCCTGGAAAAGATCAAAATATCATCCAGATAGATGATCAAAAACTTATCCACAAAGTCCCGGAAAATATCATTCATGAAGGATTGGAAGACAGAAGGGGCATTAGTGAGCCCAAAAGGCATCACCAGGTACTCAAAATGTCCCTCCAGAGTATTAAACGCCGTCTTCCATTCATCCCCATGCTTGATGCGAATAAGATTATACGCCCCCCTGAGGTCAAGCTTAGTAAACCAGCAAGCACCTTTAACTCTGGAGAATAAATCAGAAATCAGGGGTAACGGATACTGATATTTAACCGTAATTTTTTTGAGGGAACGATAGTCAATACAAGGCCTTAATGAACCATCTTTCTTGGCCACGATAAAAAAAAACAGCACCTAAGGGCGAAGAGGATGGTCTAATATGACCCTTCTCCAATGACTCCTTAATATAAGATCGCATAGCCTCGTGTTCGGGTACAGATAAATTGAAAAGTCGACCCTTGGGAAATTTACACCCAGGTCTCAACTCAATTGCACAGTCATAACTCCTATGAGGAGGCAAAGACGCAGACTTGTTCTCACTAAATACATCATAAAAATCAGCCAAATAGTCAGGAACATCATGCGACTGGGGAGAGGTGGAGAAAACAGGAGTGTCGCCAAGAGCACACCGACAACCCCAACTCACCACAGACACAGATTTCCAATCCAAAACCGGATTATGTATTTGCAACCAGGGACCAACCCAGAACAATGGTATCATGTAAATTATGCAACACCAAAAATCTGCAATTTTCTTTGTGGTCTGGGGCGACCCGCATTATCACCTGGGTCCAAAACTGAGGTTTATTCTTCGCCAAAGGAGTAGCATCAATATCCCTCAAAGGAATAGGCATCCGCAGAGGTGTCATAGGAAAACCACAACGTTTAGCAAAATCCAAGTCCATCAGATTCAAGGCCGCTCCGGAATCCACAGAAGCCTTCACAGAAAATGTGGAAAAGGAGCAGATCAGAGTAATTGCCAAAAGAAACTTAGGTTGTACACCACCCACAGCAAATGTGTGTCCAAAACGTTTCTCTCGTTTAGGGCAGACAGAAATAACAAGAGAGGCAACTCCACAGAAAAAACACAGCTTATTACGCCTTCTAAACTGCTGACGTTGCGCCCTAGATAAAACTCTATCAGATTGCATAGGTTCAGACATTTGTTCAAAAGGTGGCAGCGCTTCCCGTGTTGTCTTGCATTCACGTAAACGCCGATCAACTTGAATGGCTAATGACATAGAATCGTCAAGACCAGAGGGAACAGGAAATCCCACCATAGTATCCTTTAAAGTTTCAGACAAACCCTTCCGAAAGAGAGCTGCCAATGCACTATCATTCCATGTAGTAAGAACCGCCTACTTTTGGAATTTCTGACAGTATAACTCTGCAGGATCCTGACCCTGGTTCAGCTTGATCAATAGCATTAGGTTCATCATATAGCAACCCCAAAGCTTGAAAAAATGCATCCACATTAGTCAAAACAGTATCTTCAGGTGTCAAAGAAAACGCCCAATCCTGGGGATCGCCGCGCAGCAAGGAGATGACAATTTTTAACCTGCTGCGCAGAGCTCCCCGATGAGTTAGGCTTCAAGGCAAAAAATAATTTACAATTATTCTTAAAATTCAAAAATTTAGACCGATCCCCAAAAAACACATCAGGAGTAGGGATCTTTGGTTCAACAGCATGTGAATGAGTGAGATAGGCGGAAATTCCCCACACTTCAGCAGCAAGCTGCTCCACACGATCAGACAATTGCTTAATCTCCATCAAGGAGAGAAAAAAATCCTCCTACGGCCCCAGAGAAAAAGAGGAGAAAATATACATATATAAAGAAAAAAAAAATTCCGACACTTTTTTTTTTTTTTTTACAATTCTCTCCTGCTTTTGAGTACCTTAGAATCTGCGGTATGGCTGGTGATTCTGTTATGAATGAGTCACCGAGGAGGAAAAAACAAAAAGCAAGCTAAGCCCAGAAAACCGGAGAGGATGGTAACTAGCGGATTGCAGACCCCTGATCCTATCCACACAACTAGCAGTAGCCGTGGAGCGTGCCCATGGTGGTCCTAGATGCCTCGTCACGGCCGGAGAACTAAATAAGCCTAAAGAAAGAAAGGGAAAATCTAAACTGCCCCAGAGCAGACCCCAAAGCAATAGACAGCCCCCAACATGTATTGTCAGTAAAACAAGATGAAAACACAAACACAGATAGAAAGATAGGCTGAGCAAATGATGAGGCCCTCAGTAACTAGAAAGGACAGGAAAGAAAAGCTGCTGTCTGCCATCACGCAAAAAACCCTGCCAAAAAATGTCTAACACGTCTGATAGAAAAAGGCCAGATAGAGAACTCACTACTCCTCTGTCAGCACAGCCAGCTCGATAACCCTCACCAGAAGCCAGAGGCAACCCCAAAAATGAGCTCACAACAAACCACCACCCTCCGACCCCTCCTACTACGAGGCCTGCGCCTCTCAGGGTTGGCTAATGGTGAGTGTTGAGACTTGCCCCTACTCCCTGGCAGCACCTCTGCTGCCCGCACTGGAGAGGAAGGGGATGGTTCTAGAGAGACGGCAGAGACAGTGGCCCCCAGGCAGCAGCCCTTACACGACTGCCCCAGCTGACTACTTCCCTAGTCCACCAATCTAAGACCGGGTTGTGTTTTTTCAACCAAGGGAGGCCTAGAACGATAGGTACTGACATTCCCTCCAAGACATAGCATGACAGGGACTCCTCATGACGTCCTATACACAGCTGAATGTCTTCTACGACTTGGGTCAACCTCCCCTGGCTCAGTGGGACAGACTTAATGGCCTGGAGGCTTAGGGGTTTGGTCAGCATCTTACACCTCAGGTCATGAGTTTGGACAAAATGAGCATCCACCAGACTGACCTCTGCTCCACTGTCCACAAGCACCGGTATGCCCTCAGGTACCCCGCCAAAGCTCTGGCTGAGCTGCAAGGAACTCCTCTCAATAGCTCCTTTCTCCACCAAGGTTGGTGGGGAATGAACAATATCACCAACAGTGATTGAGAACACCTGACACTCCTTTATAGGTAGGAGCCAGGGTAATCACACCTGCTTGGTAATTTACGTGTAATCACCCCAGCGGCCACCAGGGCCAAACCCAGAACTAAAGCAACTACAGTGTAATAACCCCAGCGGCCGCCGGGGGCAAAGCTAACCTTAAGCCAAAGGCTTAAAAGAAAAATCATGGATCGTGACAGTACAATCACTTGTATAGACAAACTAATGTACCTATAAAAACAATGAAGGGTATCCTGCAGGTACGGACTGGTGCTGAAATTCAGCCCTGGCATTTGAAGTCACATAGGCACCAGATGGGATATATTACTAATATTACCATGGATGGAGGAAAGGAAGATTTACTAGCAGACCAGTATTTCTAATGATACCCATGGCGTGCTGGGGTAAGTGACAGAGTCAGTAACTTTGTGCTCCGTCACGACTCTTAACAGTATGGGTGTCTTGAGTATACCGATTCTGTTAACTACAGAGCAGACAAAGCAGCCCACGACCAGACAGGTCCTTCTGGCATTTGCCAGAATTGCCAGATGGCCAGTCCGGCCCTCGTATCGTGTACTGTGCTACTGCATGGGACTACTACAAGTTAACCCCAAAACCAATCAAACATTAATGTCCTATGCCAAGAATAAGCCTTGCCTCTTTGTTCTGGAGAATATATGTAAAAATGTTGGTCACCTGTGTGACTGTGTGCAGTATCTTCCAACCTCTGCTGATTCCCTTTGATACTCTGTTCGTCACATTGCCATGGCATCCTAATACATGCCTATGGACTCTATTGCAAATCCAGCTCAACTATTTGGCTCAGTCAATATTGCTGTACATCTTTGGACTCTGCTGCAATCTCAGAACAATTATATCGTTGGGTCACCTCAGCTTTATCACCGTGCAAGCTCAGCATTTGTTAACTCTATTGCAAACCCAGCTGTTATGTATTACTGGAACTATTCAACTTCACTGCAGTGTTGGCACAGCTTTTGAACCTTATGTGCAATTAAATCCAGCTACTACACATCAACACAGCTGAGTCCACTTCTCTTCAGGATTACAACTATGCTTAATTGATTCCAAAGTTCTAGTATTGCTCCTTTCTTTGCCATCCTGCCACAACATGCCACCCTAACCCTACTGCACCCAATGCTATCTGTCCAAATAGTGGGGATATACATCAGCATTTGAGACAGAAACAATAAATGGTGATGCGTTTTGAGAAACCAGTGGTGTACATGTGTCAGTATGTCTTTTCTTGCTGAGAAGCATGATAATAAACATGTGCCTTATGGCAATTTTACAGAATGCAAATTGATTTCACATGGAAATGGCTTACTCAGGACTAATTCTAATCTGCTGTCTTCTGCATGTCTTCTAATAGACAAATGTTTTACCACCCGTCACAAAATCACTTTTACATAGCAGTGTCAATGGTTAAGACAGATAAATAAATCTTGCATAAAACAATTTACAATATTTACAACCTGAATATTGGTGATTTGACAAGCCATTCATCTATTACTGCTCATTATGGAGTACGTACACTACTGGACCTGCAGGCGCACGTTTTGGATCCATGAGCATCACTTTCCATTTTATACAGTGCTTTGGACATTTAAAGTTTAGTTCTAATTTCCAGGAACAAAGGCTGTATTTATTACTGTATCTCTTATATAAAGTGCTGCCTTTGGTGGAATTTTCCTTTTTTTTAAATAAGCGGGTCTAAAATGTCAGCAGAGAGGAACCTAGAGCTTCATTTATTGCTTTGTTGGTCAAGGAAATTGTGAAACTTTGACCTGAGTTCACAAGATTTAATGTTATGTTTGACTCATTTTGGCAAAAAAAAATCAATATTAATAAAATGATGTATAATCAAAATCCCATTTTAAATTAAATATCGGATATTGAATTAGTAAGGAGGAATTTGCTACTACTTGGTGAAGAGTGCAACAAAAACCAGACTCATCATAAACTTGCACTGGGTGTACCCACACCCAAATAAGTGCGATTAGCCACTCTGCTGAAGGATCAGAAGAAACAGGAGAGCAACCAGAGTATAGCATAAAAACATTGACAATCTTTATTAATGTATACAAAGATTAAAAACAGCATTAGAAACATAGACAATGTATAGACACTAGTGAATCCGGAATATGTAGCACGGCACTGTAAGGTAACACCAAAAAACCCTCTGATGAATCATAGATTTCCCATAATTAGAGAAAGAGTGTTAAGCACAAAGAGTTAAACCATGGTCATTGCAAGAGCCACAAAACAATTCAATGAGGCTCGGCCAGCCATATGACCTATGTACATAACGTTCCACAACCCAGTAACACAACCACAATGGTAAACTTATCATGAAGGAGGGGAGAGGAGAACAGACGAGTACTCACATAGCTTTATCGATAAAGCTACTGTGGAGTAGCGAAACGCTCGTCGGGGTGTCCCGGGTAGCCGCCGCTGTGCCAATTATGTGAGTACTCATCTGTTCTCCTCTCCCCTCCTTCATGATTAGTTTACCATTGTGAAAGGTTCTCCATACAGTGGGTATGGAAAGCATTCAGACCCCTTTAAATTTTTCACTCTTTGTTTCATTGCAGCCATTTGGTAAATTCAAAAAAGTTCATTTTTTCTCATTATTGTACACTCTGCACCCCATCTTGACAGAAAAAAAATAGAAATGTAGAAATGTTTGCTAATTTATTAAAAAAGAAAAACTGAAATATGACATGGTCATAAGTATTCAGACCCTTTTCTCAGACGCTCATATTTAAGTTGCATGTTGTCCATTTCCTTGTGATCCTCCTTGAGATGGTTCTACTCCTTCATTGGAGTCCAGCTGTGTTTAATTAAACTGATAGGACTTGATTTGTAAAGGCACACACCTGTCTATATAAGACCTCAGAGCTCACAGTGCATGTCAGACCAAATGAGAATCATGAGGTGAAAGGAACTGACCAAGGAGCTCAGAGACAGAATTGTTGCAAGGCAGAGATCTGACCAAGGTTACAAAAGAATTTCTGGAGTACTCAAGGTTAATAGGAGAACAGTGGCCTCCATAATCCTTAAATGGAAGAAGTTTGGGACCACCAGAAGTCTTCCTAGACCTGGCCGTCCAGCCAAACTGAGCAATTGTGGGAAAAGAGCCTTGGTGAAAAATGTAAAGAAGAACCCCTACTTCATTGTGGCTGAGCTCCACAGATGCAGTAGGGAGATGGATATCCTGGATGAAAACCTCTTCCAGAGTGTTCTGGACCTCAGACTTGGCCGAAGGTTCACCTTCCAACAGGACAATGACCCTAAGCAGACAGATAAAATAACAAAGGGGTGGCTTCAGAACAACTCTGTGACCATTCTTGACTGGCTCAGCCAGAACCCTGACCTAAACCCAATTGATCATCTCTGGAGAGACCTGAAAATGGCTGTCCACCAATGTTCACCATCCAACCTGACTGAACTGGAGAGGATCTGCAAGGAAGAATGGCAGAGGATCCCCAAATCTAGGTGTGAAAATGTGTTGCATCATTCCCACGAAGACTCGTGACTGTACTAGCTCAAAAGGGTGCTTCTACTCAATACTGAGCAAAGGGTCTGAATACTTATGACCATGTGATATTTCAGTTTCTCTTTTTTAATAAATTTGCAAAAAATTCTACATTTCTGGGGTTTTTTCAGTCAAGGTGGGGTGCAGAATGTACACTGATGAGAAAAAGAATGAACTTATTTGAATGTACCAAATGGCTGCATTGAGACAAAGATAGAAAAATGAAAAGGGGTCTGAATACTTTACATACCCACTGTATATCTAGTACTACATCTTTGATTCCAACTGAAGCAATATTTATTCAGGTCATCAATGAGCATGTAAATTTTATGCCATAAAGTTGCTAAACACTTTGAGCTTGGCATAATTTGTATCTAATGTTGAAATCAGTTTAATTCAGTGAACATAAGTAGATGAATTAACAGATGAAGCAAGGGTGGTGTAATTTAATAATAGGAGTAAGAACACCGGACCTGGAGAAGGGTGTATAAAATTCATTTAGTACACCATGGTCATAGGGTATGCATTGCTTTTTTGAGGGTAAAACTAACCATTGCATATGTGAAAATGGTTCTACTGATTCCCTAAGCCATACAGTAGAAATGTGACAAAATATTCAATATCTGTCGAAGGTGTACAAAATATCACATGATTTAGTTTATAAAAACTGATAATGATTTTCATATTTCACATTTTTCACTTGAATATCTAATGTTATGATTTTGGTTTTAAAACTCATGGCACAACATCAGTTATATATATAATTTTTTTATTAATTTTTAGAATACTTTGCTTGTGGTTGTTGTTAGTGATGAGCGAGTATACTCGTTGCTCGGGTTTTTCCGAGCATGCAGGGGTGTCCTCTGGGTATTTTGGCATGCTCGGAGATTTAGTATTGTCATCTCATCTGCATGATTTGCGACTTCTAGTCAGGGTGAGTACATGTGGGAATTCCCTAACAAACAGGAACAAACAGGCATTCCACACATGTATTCAAGCTGTCTAGCAGTCACAAATCATGAAGATGAGATGACGAAAACTAAATCTCTGTCATGGGAAGCCTAGGTAACTTTAGGCTGAAACCCCGGGGTCCCTGCGGTGTCCCTCAGACTAGGGGAAACCCTGTTTGTCCCTCAACCCAGGGTTTACACTGAAGGTGTGGCTGCCTGGGCCTCCACCCTGTCCTTGTCTCCTGTCCAGCCCTAAGCTGAACCCACCACCCTCCACCCAGTGAGGAGACCAAACACCAGACCCCACAAATAAGTATGGACAGGGATAAAGGAAATGCACCACACCGCGTACACACAGGGGAATACAGTAATGTGCAAGGGCAACCAAATAATACAACACAGGGAGGCAAAATGGCAACAATGGAATATACTACACCAGCAACCGTATGCTCCTTAGATGACCACTCCAGACCGGTATCGCTTAGCACAAGGCAAGAGCTATAGTCGGCGACGTCCATAGTCACACAGGGCAATTTAAAGACAGAGGGCGTGGCTAAGCCCTCAGCCAAAATGACAACCTGGTTAACCCAATCCAAGCCGGATCAGAAGAGCAACCAGCGCCGCTGAGAACCATGTAGTAGGATGGGGTATTACCGCTGTCTGCCGGACACCCTGGTGCGAACAGTGTCCGACATGACAGTACCCCGCCTTCTACGAGGGACCCCAGGAACCTCACAATGTCGAGGACCCGGCTTGTCCGGATGGCGGCGATGAAACACTGTAATCAGTCGGTCCGCATGTATGTCCGAGGCCGGCACCCAAGTCCTCTCCTCAGGACCATAGCCACGCCAGTGGACCAGGTACTGTAGAGTGCGACGCACTACCCAAGAGTCAACCACCTTGGACACCTCAAACTCCAACGTGCCATCCACCAAGACGGGAGGTGGTGGCACGGGAGAAACATCAACAGCACCCACGACTTTCTTAAGTAACGCCTTGTGAAACACATTATGTATCTTGTATACAGCAGGTAACTCTAAATGAAATGCCACAGGGTTGATAATCGCAGAGATCCTAAATGGACCAATGAACCTGGGCCCCAACTTAAGCGATGGTATTTTGAGTTTGATGTTCCTTGTAGACAACCACACCCAATCACCCACACACAGGTCCGGACCAGGCACACGTCTACCGTCAGCCACACGTTTATACCTAGAACCTACATTCAGCAAGCGCTGCTTTACTCTCCTCCAAACGGATGACAATTGTGCTCCCAACTGGTCCTCCTCAGGGACGCCCGCAGAGCTCCCTTGGCGCAAGGTACAGAATTGGGGATGTTGACCATAAACACAAAAGAAAAGAGATTCCCCAGACGATTCCTGATAATGATTGTTTATCGCAAATTCAGCCAGAGGAAGAAACGCCGACCACTCTTCCTGATTGTCAGACACAAAAAAGCGTAAGTATTGTTCCAGGTTTTGGTTCATACGTTCAGTCTGCCCATTCGACTGAGGATGGAAAGCCGATGAATGAGACAATTTAATCCCTAGGCGTGAACAAAAAGCTCTCCAAAATTTTGCCACAAATTGTGTACCTCTATCAGATACAATGTCAGACGGGACACCATGAAGTCTGACCACCTCGCGAATAAATACCTGAGCAAGGGTCTTTGCATTGGGCAAAGATGGCAAAGCAACGAAATGCGACATTTTAGAGAACCGATCAACTATTACCAGAATGACCGTGTTCCCAGCCGAGGAGGGCAAATCCGTAATGAAATCCATGGAAATCTCAGTCCATGGCTTACTGGGCACACAGAGAGGATGCAATGTGCCAGCAGGAGCGTGGTGTCTTGGCCCGTGCGCACGTGGTACAGGCTGACACATATGAGGCCACGTCCTGCCGGATTTTGGGCCACCAAAAATGACGTGATACAAGTTCCAGAGTGCCCTTAACTCCTGGGTGACCCGCCAGGACAGTATCGTGATGTTCCCCTAACACTTTTAAGCGTAGGTGTAGTGGCACAAACGATTTATTAGGAGGCAGATCCGGCGGTACCTCCTCCTGAGCATCAGCAATCTCTGCCTCAACCTCTGTCGTGAGAGCCGAGACCACAACTCCCTTTTGGAGGATAGGCACCGGATCCTCACGTGGCTCTCCACCTGGAAAACATCTGGACAAGGCGTCCGCCTTAGTATTCTTAGAACCTGGTCGGTATGTCACAAAAAAATTGAACCGGGTGAAGAATAACGCCCAGCGAGCCTGTCTGGGGGACAGGCGTTTAGCAGACTTGAAATAAAGCAGATTCTTATGGTCTGTTATAACAGTAATCTGATGGACAGCCCCCTCCAAGAAGTGTCACCATTCCTCAAATGCCAACTTGATGGCCAACAATTCCCTGTTACCAATATCGTAATTACGCTCAGCCGGCGACAGTTTCTTGGAGAAGTAGGCACACGGATGCAATTCGCCCAAGGATGGACCCTGAGACAGTACCGCCCCCACTCCAACCTCAGATGCATCCACCTCCACGGTAAATGGTAGGGAGACATCAGGCTGAACCAGGATGGGAGCTGAAGCAAAACTGTTTTTGAGGAATTCAAACGCGCGCACAGCAGCCTCAGACCAGTCAGAAAAATTGGTACCTTTTTTAGTCATGTCGGTGAGCAGCTTAGCAATCATAGAAAAATTCTTAATAAATTTCCTATAATAGTTTGAAAAGCCCAGGAATCGCTAAAGTGCCTTGAGATTATCAGGCCGATCCCACTGCAGCACCGCTTGCACCTTAGCGGTGTCCATTTTAAACCCTGAGGTGGAAATTACATAACCCAAAAAAGGTAATTCTTGGACGACAAATACACATTTCTCAAGCTTGGCATAGAGCTTGTTTTCCCTGAGCAACTGCAACACCTGCCCAACATGCTCTATGTGTGCATCATGGTCGCGTGAGTAAATAAGAATGTCATCAAGGTATATAATAACAAATTTCCCCAAGAGATGAGAAAAGACATCATTTATGAAATGTTGAAATACTGCTGGCGCGCTCGTCAACCCAAATGGCATCACCAAATTCTCAAAATGACCCTCAGGGGTATTAAATGCCATCTTCCATTCATCCCCTTGACGGACTCTTATGAGATTGTACGCCCCCCTGAGGTCAAGCTTGGAAAACCATTTGGCACCAGACACCTGGTTGAACAAATCGGGTATCAGTGGCATCGGGTAGGGGTCATGAACCGTAATCTGGTTGAGTTCCCTGAAATCCAGACACGGGCGTAATCCGCCATCTTTCTTCTTGACAAAGAAGAACCCTGCCGCCAATGGAGATGATGAAGGCCTGATGTGCCCTTTGCTTAGACTTTCTGCAATGTATTCTTTGAGAGCTTGCCTCTCAGGACCTGAGATATTAAACATCCTGGCTTTTGGTAACTTGGCCCCCGGTTTTAACCTAATAGCACAGTCATAGGGTCGGTGCGGTGGCAGCTCTGAACAACCTCTTTCAGAAAATACATCAGCAAAGTCCAGCAGTGGCACCGGGATGCTGGGAGTCACAGCGGAGATACATGTGGTCAGACAACTCTCCTGGCAGTATCTGCTCCACTGAATTATGTCCTGGGTTTTCCAATCAATCACCGGATTGTGCATAGACAACCATGGAAACCCCAGAACTATCTGAGCAGGTAAATTACTGAGCACCTTACATGTTACCCGCTCAGAGTGTAGGACCCCAATGTGGAGTTTTACATCAGCCACAAACTCTTTAAACTCCCCTTGTGAGAGAGGGGAGGCATTGATGGTAACCACCCGGATAGGATTAGGCAGCGTCTCCACCATAAATCCCGCAGTACGCGCAAACTTTTCATCAATGAGATTAGCGGCTGAACCACTATCTACAAATACAGTAATCGACAGCTCTTGGCCCCCGATAACTACCTTGGCAGGGAGCATACACTGGGAGACCACCATGGAGGATATGCAAAGGCTCAGACTAGACTCCTCCAAACCCTCTGAGCCTAGCAGTTTTCCGCCGGCATGTCTTTCTTAGGTACCAGGGGGCAAGCATTAATAAAATGTCCTTTTTTGCCACAAAAAAAACAGACCCCTTGCTTTCTGGGCAAGGGACATTTATGCTTGTTATTATGTGTATGTGATATACCAGCGATCTGCATAGGTTCCACGGATTCACCTGAGGCGACCTCACCAGAGACTGCCCCTCCCCCCACAGGCAATGTCTCCTGCGACCTCTGACGAAAACGGCGATCAATGCGTACTACAAGCACCATAGCAGCCTCCAGAGAAGCGGGAGTCTCATACATTAGCAGAGCTTGTTTTACCCTTTCAGAAACCCCATGCAAAAATTGACTCCTTAGTGCAGGGTCATTCCATTGCGTGTCCACAGCCCAGCGACGAAATTCCGTACAATAATCCTCCGCCAGTCGCTCACCCTGGAGTAGAGAGCGTATTTTAGACTCTGCTAACGCCAGTCTGTCAGGATCGTTATAGATTAAACCCAGAGCAGAAAAAAAAAAGTCTACGGACTCAAATGCAGGTAAATCAGAAGGTAGTGAAAACGCCCATGCTTGTGGATCACCACTCAGCAAGGAAATTACCAAGCCCACACGCTGAGCCTCATTTCCTGAGGAGAGAGGACGCATGCAAAAATACAATTTGCAGGATTCACGAAATACAACGAACTTACAGCGACACCAGAAAATCGTTCAGGGAGAGGTAACTTAGGTTCAGCTGCCCTGACTGCTGCCTCAGTTTGCACAGCAGGAACTGAGAGGCCTTGTTGCTGGACCGCCCCCCTCAGTTCAGTGACCTGTATGGACAGAGCCTCCAGCTGCTTGGTTATGGAGACTATAGGATCCATGGTAAATAATTCCTATTTTCTTTCTTTTTTTTTTCTCTTTTTGGGCCAACTATAATGTCATGGGAAGCATAGGTAACTTTAGGCTGAAACCCCGGGGCCCCTGTGGTGTCCCTCAGACTAGGGGAAACCCTGTCTGTCCCTCAACCCAGGGTTTACACTGAAGGTGTGCCTGCCTGGGCCTCCACCCTGTCCTTGTCTCCTGTCCAGCCCTAAGCTGAACCCACCACCCTCCACCCAGTGAGGAGACCAAACACCAGACCCCACAAATAAGTATGGACAGGGATAAAGGAAATGCACCACACCGCGTACACACAGGGGAATACAGTAATGTGCAAGGGCAACCAAATAATACAACACAGGGAGGCAAAATGGCAACAATGGAATATACTACACCAGCAACCGTATGCTCCTTAGACGACCACTCCAGACCGGTATCGCTTAGCACAAGGCAAGAGCTATAGTCGGCGACGCCCATAGTCACACAGGGCAATTTAAAGACAGAGGGCGTGGCTAAGCCCTCAGCCA
Source organism: Dendrobates tinctorius (assembly GCF_039654945.1). Lineage (NCBI taxonomy): Eukaryota > Metazoa > Chordata > Amphibia > Anura > Dendrobatidae > Dendrobates > Dendrobates tinctorius. The sequence goes on along the minus strand of NW_027361775.1, from coordinate 17,185,824 downwards.
GAATGACAACCTGGTTAACCCAATCCAAGCCGGATCAGAAGACCAACCAGCACCGCTGAGAACCATGTGGTAGGATGGGGTATTACCGCTGTGTGCCGGACACCCTGGTGAGAACAGTGTCCGACATGACGCATACATAAGCATACAACTGCTGCGTTTTTTTCAAGCATTTTTATGAGCATGCATGAAAAAAACGCAGCGTTTTTATGCGTTTGTATGCGTTTTTAGTGCGTTTTTACCGCGTTTGCGTTTTTTTCCAACATTTTTAGGTGGCCCCTCACACTACCCAAACCATGACTTTACTAACCCTAACCCTGACCCTAACCCTGACCCTAACCCTAACCCTGACCCTAACCCTTAACCAAATCATACTTAACCCCAACCCAAACCCTAAACCCTAACTAACCCTAACCCTGACCCTAACCCTAACCCTGACCCTAACCCTAACCCTAACCCTGACCCTAACCCTTAACAAAACCATACTTAACCCTAACCCTGACCCTAACCCTGACCCTAACCCTAACCCTAATCCTGACCCTAACCCTGACCCTAACCCTAACCCTGACCCTAACCCTTAACAAAACCATACTTAACCCTAATCCTGACCCTAACCCTGACCCTAATCCTTAACAAAACCATACTTAACCCTAACCCTAACCCTGACCCTAACCCTAACCCTAACCCTGACCCTAACCCTAACCCTGACCCTAACCCTTAACAAAACCATACTTAACCCTAATCCTGACCCTAACCCTGACCCTAACCCTTAACAAAACCATACTTAACCCTAACCCTGACCCTAACCCTGACCCCAACCCTAACCCTGACCCTAACCCTAACCCTAACCCTGACCCTAACCCTTAGCAAAACCATTCTTAACCCTAATCCTGACCCTAACCCTGACCCTAACCCTTAACCAAACCATACTTAACCCTAACCCTGACCCAAACCCCAACCCTAACCCTGACCCTAACCCTAAACCCCCTTAACTAACCCTAACTCTAACCCAAACCCCTAAATTCCATGGTTAAAAAAAAAAAACGCATATGCAAAAAAACGCATACATGAGCATGCCAGTGCGCACATATGCGCATCCATAGGCTATAATGGCCATTTTTAGCGCAAAACGTGCGCATATGTGCGCATGCGCTTTTTTGCAGGGCCAAAAAATGCAACATGCTGCGTCTGGAAAATACCAACGCACACCCCAAAAAAACGCAGCGCATGAAAATCGCATACATGCGCTTACCAGCGCGCAGGTATGCGCACCCATGTTAAATATAGGGGAAAAAACGCATGCGCAGGTATGCGTTTTTTTCCAGCGCTAAAAAACGCAAATGTGAAACCAGCCTAAGGGGGTGATAAAGGGGGGTTGATTTACTATTTATGGTGGGTTTTTATATTTGGCAGCTGTCGCACGCTAAAAGACTCTTCTCATTTTAAAAATAGTTTTTGCAGCACCACATTTTGAGAGCTATAATTTTTCCATATTTTGACCCACCGAGTCAGGTGAGGTCTTATTTTTTGCGGGACGAGTTGATGTTTCTATTGGTATCATTTTCGGGCACGTGACATTTTTTGTTCGCTTTTTATTCCAATTTTTGTGATGCAGAATGAACAAAAAATAGCATTTCATGAATTTCTTTTGGGGGATGCGTTTACACCGTTCTGCGTGCGGTAAAATTGATAAAGCGGTTTTATTCTTCGGGTCAGTACGGTTACAGCGATACCTCATTTATACCTCAGTCATTTTTTAAGGGGTTCAATAAAGGGGTTAACTAGTGGGACAGTTTTATAGGGTGGGTCGTTACGGACGCGGCGATTCCAAATATGTGTACTTTTATTGTTTTTTTTTATTTAAAAAAAATGAATTTATTAGGGAATATTTTCTTTTTTAATTTATTTAGCGATTTTTTTTATAAATTATTTTTACACTTTTTTTTTTTTTTTTTACTTTATTATATTGTCCAGGGGGGACATCACTGTCATGTGACAGATCGCTGATCTGACACATCACAGATCGCTGTGACAGATCAGCGATCTGAGATAAGTGCTGCACAGGCTTCCTCATGCCTGCGCTCCGCAGGCAGTGAGGAAGCTGGCTTCCTGCAGGCCCCCGAAGGTCCCCACCACCATATTTGATCTGGGGACCTGCAGGGAAGGAGGCCCCCAGAGCAGCGCAGCACAACGTGCTGCTTCGGGGGTCTCAGGGAAGCACGGAGGGAGCCCCCTCCCTGCCGATGTTTCCCTAAACCCCCGGTACACTGCGATCATGTTTGATCGCAGTGTGCCAGGGGTTAATGTGCCATAGTGCTGAGTGTTAGCTGTGATAAGAAGCTGAGACACGGCCACGATCAGCGGTGCGCCCCACGGGGGGCTCCGCTGATCGCTATGATATACTATTCCGTCCTTGGGACTTAGGTCCCAGGTCGCATGGACGGAATAGTACATCTAATGTAGTATAGGGGTTAATAGCTTCTCCCCACCTGCTCCACTTGAGTAACTGGTTTCTACCTGCGCGTGTATATAGGGAGAGACATGTCAATCAAGAAAAGCCATCAAGGAGAACCCACCTTTCTGACTAGTTGACCAGTCTTCTGTGCAGTTCGGTCCTCAGCAGCTACTAAACTATTTTTTCCTGTTAAACAACGGAGCATTTCAGAGTTCAACATATATGGCTGAAATTATACACCCAGTGTCTGTGTTTTATATACAGTATATTACAGTGCCAATGGTTTTCTACTTTATAGGGGAATCACACAAACACCATGGCGTGCTTTCTCAAGTGTCTTCATAACTTCCATTATAGTGAATGGAGAAAGATGAGCACATACGTTGGTGACCACTGCACCAGGCAGATTGGAGGTCAGGGGATCTTGTGGATGTGTCATGAATGGCTACGTATATTTAGTGGCGACTTTGTATTGTTTCACAGAATTTTAGTTCTACCTCTATCAAACACTATATCTCAATATTTCTAGAGAACTGATACATAGTAAATAATATAAATACAAACTAGGTAAGCAAGTAGGCACATTTTTTAGGCATTACATATTTTAATTTCTATCTAATTTTTGAAATAATATTCTTTTTTTTCTGCAATTTTTAACTTACTCCCAAGATAAATACATATATATTTACTTTCATCATTCATTCAAGATTTCAAAATATGGGCTTCATTTTAATGATGGCATATAAAAAGTACACTAAGGCTGGATTCACACGTAGCGGAACTCTCGCGGAAATTACCGCGAGAATTCCGGAATTCCATTCCGCTGGAAAATCGCATTTTAAATTCCCGCGATTTTCCCGCGGGAAAACTAGCATGTTGCAAGCGTAATTAGGTTGCAGAATTGCTATCGTTTTCCAAGCGATCTGTAGCATCGCTTGGAGAACTGATTGACAGGTTGGTCACACTCGTCAAACATAGTGTTTGACGAGTGTGACCAACTTTTTACTATTGAGGCCACCTATGCGGCATCAATAGTAAAAGATAGAATGTAAATAATAATAATAAAAAAATATATATTGTTATTCTCACCTTCCGACGTCCCGCGCAGCCTTCCCGCCTCTCTCCACGCTCCCGGTCCCAGTAATCCTTTGCGACAATTACCGCGATGACGTCCGTTCTCGCGGGATCGCGACGTCTCGCGGTCATTCGCGATGACGTCGCGCGAATGACCGCGAGAACGGACGTCATCGCTCACAAAGGCTTACTGGGACCGGGAGTGTGGAGAGAGTCGGGAAGGCTGCGCGGGACGTCGGAAGGTGAGAATAACAATATTTTTTATTTTAAATTCTATTTTTTACCTCCGTACCGTGGGTACCATCTGCAAATGTTCTGCTTACTTTTCGCATGGTGTGCACAGCCACATGCGGAAAGTAAGCAGAACAATGCATTCCTATGGGTGCTTGATCACCGCGATTTCACGAAATTAATGAGCATGCATTTTTTACCGTGAAGCAATTCCGCAGCGGTAAAAACCACAGCATTGCGGAATCCCATAGGAATGCATGGGATGCTTATTTTTCGTGTTTTCGCGGCAAAATCGCGTCGTAAAAACTGCCACGGAAATGCGAAAAAAACGCCACGTGTGAACTCAGCCTAAAGGTTTATTTAGACCTTGCAGATGGTGCACACATATTCTATCACTGACAATTTCCCTGGATTATACAGATGTAAAAATAAAAAAGAACTTTTATTTACATTACAATGAAATAAGAAAAAAATCAAGTGATCTCAAAGAAACAATTAAAGTAGTTTATCATATAATATGTCTGGTCATGGACGGTTCTTTACAGTCACTAAAATAAACCTTTAAAAATTTAAGATTTATCCTAGGGTAGGGTCAAATATATAAATCCAATCCTTATTTATAACAATACCTTAAGTACCAGGCAAAACAGTGAATCAAAGTTTCAGATTTGCAGTATCACTTTAAAGGCTTGCTCACACTGGCGTATATTACTGAGGTGTTCAATGTGAGAAAATCTCCCATTGCAGTCTGACCAATGTTATTCAATGAGGCAGAGCAGATGTTCATTTTTTTCTCATGCCGAATCCGATTGGCAGCATATCTCGCTCGGTTTGCACCAATTCAAGTTCTTTGGTGCGTGCAAAACATCGGACTGCACTCGGATGTCATCTGACGTATATGCCGAGACAGGCAACAGAGAAGATGGAGAGATGAATCGCTCCCTCTTCTCACCTGTGATCCGATTGTCACATGCGAGAGGATGGGGGCACAGTGCACTGACACTCGGCTTGCGCTCACTGCAGAATTTGAGCCAAGTGTGACCCCGACCTAAATCAAAACACACAGCACAAAAAATATATACAGCATATATAATATTACAACAAAATCCTACTAATGGGTATTGTCCATATGCCCAAATTGACATCTGAACAACTGTAACAAGGTGGCAAGGGGTGGTAGTCATGGCTGAGTTTACTAAGACACAGTCAGTGAGCACCCTGGCCCCTTGCACACAAACAGACAAGTGAAGTCCCAGTACTACGGTACAGTCGTTTACCTCCATCACATGCTTATTTCAGCCGCAGGGGATGATCACTCAGAAAGACACCAGAGGCCACAGTTCTGTTTCAACAGGAAAAATGTACTATAACAATACAATGCTTCCCGCTCTATCCCTGCAACTTCTTGTGACGGCACAGTCTCAACAGCTCCCATCCAGGCTGGGAACCAAACATCCTTCTGGGGTCGGTCCCACAATGCCAGGACCCAACCACACTGCCCATGGCAGTCCATGGCAGCCTGTGTCCCTCCGACCAGGGCAACCTCTGCTCCTGGCAGTGAAGAATGTACTGCCTAGGGTAAGCCTGCCCGGGCTCTGCTGCAGGAACAGGAAATTCCTTCCCTGTCAGCCTGCTGGACCGGCCCCTTTTTAACTCTTTTTATCCCTGAACTAATTATGTACAACACATTATACATTACACATAAAACATTACACATAAAACCTGAGGGAATCATTAGGGTGCCGCATGGGCTCAGTGTGTAGGAGTGAGAAGGTACATGAGGGTCCCCGTCACCTCCTTACACAACCATCAAAACACAGGAGCACTGACTCATTTCTTCTGTCAAGTCCATCATGCAACCCCTGAAAGACAAACAAATTGATAGAAAACCAAGAAAATAACTAAAAATATGTCAAACAGATGCCCATATCTATACAATAGAAACTATATATGGTGCAATATGACTCACGATGCTGATGTGATCAGGCATGTAACTCACGTGATAGGTCATGTGGGTATGATGTGGCCCGTCTTGGACAATAGTTACATAGTTTAGATGGTTGAAAAGAGACAAACGTTAAAAAAGATCAACCCAGGGATGGAAAAGGATATAAAAAAAGTGAATCACTAATTAGATCTCTAAAATGTAGCAAGCATTGCGTTACCAAAACTTTACCACAATAATAACTTGTCATGCCATCATTTTCTGCAGAAGTGACATAAACATAATTTCTATTAATCAGTAACTTAATCGTCACAGCTAGGCTTATTTTTTTTTATCATAAAAACCAACAAATCTCAGTTTGGCATCAGATATATTAATATGAACAAGACATTAACTGAATCTAATTGGTATTCTAGACCATAATAAAGCAAGCTCCCGATCTGCTGTTCACAGTCTTTTTCAATACTCTTGCAGTTCTGTCCGGCTTACGCAGATGGTTATGGTTCACTCCACTGCTTTTGAAGTTGTGATCATGTGTGACTACTGCTTCATTATCTGTCTATAGTAGCAGTGGTCACACATGCTCACTGCCAGCCCATTCACTTAGGGGACTTTGCAGAGGTTTAAAGGGGTTGTCTTGTGTTATTAAATTGCCACAGTTGCAAAGTATTTGTAAAAACAAACACATTTGCAATTTACCCTATATTAAAAATTATTTTGGTTCTCTATAACTAAAGGGTTATTATTTCTATAATGTACAGCTTTTTGTTCATGTTACCAGCCACATCTACTGTCTAACAAGGTTTAGTGATTTCCTAGGCAAAAAGTGCAAGCGCTGCATGATGCTAGTTGGTATTTCTGGTACATGAGCCAAAAATATGTGTGCGACGCATATTGGGTCAGGGTTAGGGTTAAGTATGGTTTGGTTAAGGGTTAGGGTCAGGGTTAGGGTCAGGATTAGGGTTAAGAATGGTTTTGTTAAGGGTTAGGGTCAGGGTTAGGGTCAGGGTTAGGGTTGGGGTCAGGGTTAGGGTCAGGGTTAGGGTTAAGTATGGTTTTGTTAAGGGTTAGGGTCAGGGTTAGGGTCAGGATTAGGGTTAAGTATGGTTTTGTTAAGGGTTAGGGTCAGGGTTAGGGTTAGGGTCAGGGTTAGGGTTAGGGTTAGGGTCAGGGTTAGGGTTAGGGTCAGGGTTAGGGTTAAGTATGGTTTTGTTAAGGATTAGGGTCAGGGTTAGGGTCAGGATTAGGGTTAAGTATGGTTTTGTTAAGGGTTAGGGTCAGGGTTAGGGTTAGGGTTAGGGTCAGGGTTAGGGTCAGGATTAGGGTTAGGGTTAGGGTTAGGGTCAGGGTTAGGGTTAGGGTCAGGGTTAGGGTTAAGTATGGTTTTGTTAAGGGTTAGGGTCAGGGTTAGGGTTAGGGTTAGGGTCAGGGTTAGGGTTAGGGTTAGGGTCAGGGTTAGGGTTAGGGTTAGGGTTAGTTAGGGTTTAGGGTTTGGGTTGGGGTTAAGTATGATTTGGTTAAGGGTTAGGGTCAGGGTTAGGGTTAGGGTCAGGGTTAGGGTTAGGGTCAGGGTTAGGGTTAGTAAAGTCATGGTTTGGGTAGTGTGAGGGGCCACCTAAAAATGATGGAAAAAAACGCAAACGCGGTAAAAACGCACTAAAAACGCATACAAACGCATAAAAACGCTGCGTTTTTTTCATGCATGCTCATAAAAATGCTTGAAAAAAACGCAGCAGTTGTATGCTTATGTATGCGTTTTTTCAATGCGTTTTTTTGCGGGAAAAACGCGCTGCAAAAAAAAGCAAGTGTGAAACTAGCCTTAGTTATGGAAAAGTAATAAAATAAAAAAATGTATTTTTTTCCATTTTCCCATTAGGGTTAGGGCTAGGGCTAGGGTTAGGGCGTTTTAACGTTTGTCTCTTTTCAACCATCTAAACTATGTAACTATTGTCCAAGACGGGCCACATCATACCCACATGACCTATCACATGAGTTACATGCCTGATCACATCAGCATCGTGAGTCATATTGCACCATATATAGTTTCTATTGTATAGATATGGGCATCTGTTTGACATATTTTTAGTTATTTTCTTGGTTTTCTATCAATTTGTTTGTCTTTCAGGGGTTGCATGATGGACTTGACAGAAGAAATGAGTCAGTGCTCCTGTGTTTTGATGGTTGTGTAAGGAGGTGACGGGGACCCTCATGTACCTTCTCACTCCTACACACTGAGCCCATGCGGCACCCTAATGATTCCCTCAGGTTTTATGTGTAATGTTTTATGTGTAATGTATAATGTGTTGTACATAATTAGTTCAGGGATAAAAAGAGTTAAAAAGGGGCCGGTCCAGCAGGCTGACAGGGAAGGAATTTCCTGTTCCTGCAGCAGAGCCCGGGCAGGCTTACCCTAGGCAGTACATTCTTCACTGCCAGGAGCAGAGGGTGCCCTGGTCGGAGGGACACAGGCTGCCATGGACTGCCATGGGCAGTGTGGTTGGGTCCTGGCATTGTGGGACCGACCCCAGAAGGATGTTTGGTTCCCAGCCTGGATGGGAGCTGTTGAGACTGTGCCGTCACAAGAAGTTGCAGGGATAGAGCGGGAAGCATTGTATTGTTATAGTACATTTTTCCTGTTGAAACAGAACTGTGGCCTCTGGTGTCTTTCTGAGTGATCATCCCCTGCGGCTGAAATAAGCATGTGATGGAGGTAAACGACTGTACCGTAGTACTGGGACTTCACTTGTCTGTTTGTGTGCAAGGGGCCAGGGTGCTCACTGACTGTGTCTTAGTAAACTCAGCCATGACTACCACCCCTTGCCACCTTGTTACAGTTGTTCAGATGTCAATTTGGGCATATGGACAATACCCATTAGTAGGATTTTGTTGTAATATTATATATGCTGTATATATTTTTTGTGCTGTGTGTTTTGATTTAGGTCGGGGTCACACTTGGCTCAAATTCTGCAGTGAGCGCAAGCCGAGTGTCAGTGCACTGTGCCCCCATCCTCTCGCATGTGACAATCGGATCACAGGTGAGAAGAGGGAGCGATTCATCTCTCCATCTTCTCTGTTGCCTGTCTCGGCATATACGTCAGATGACATCCGAGTGCAGTCCGATGTTTTGCACGCACCAAAGAACTTGAATTGGTGCAAACCGAGCGAGATATGCTGCCAATCGGATTCGGCATGAGAAAAAAATGAACATCTGCTCTGCCTCATTGAATAACATTGGTCAGACTGCAATGGGAGATTTTCTCACATTGAACACCTCAGTAATATATGCCAGTGTGAGCAAGCCTTTAAAGTGATACTGCAAATCTGAAACTTTGATTCACTGTTTTGCCTGGTACTTAAGGTATTGTTATAAATAAGGATTGGATTTATATATTTGACCCTACCCTAGGATAAATCTTAAATTTTTAAAGGTTTATTTTAGTGACTGTAAAGAACCGTCCATGACCAGACATATTATATGATAAACTACTTTAATTGTTTCTTTGAGATCACTTGATTTTTTTCTTATTTCATTGTAATGTAAATAAAAGTTCTTTTTTATTTTTACATCTGTATAATCCAGGGAAATTGTCAGTGATAGAATATGTGTGCACCATCTGCAAGGTCTAAATAAACCTTTAGGCTGAGTTCACACGTGGCGTTTTTTTCGCATTTCCGCGGCAGTTTTTACGACGCGATTTTGCCGCGAAAACACGAAAAATAAGCATCCCATGCATTCCTATGGGATTCCGCAATGCTGTGGTTTTTACCGCTGCGGAATTGCTTCACGGTAAAAAATGCATGCTCATTAATTTCGTGAAATCGCGGTGATCAAGCACCCATAGGAATGCATTGTTCTGCTTACTTTCCGCATGTGGCTGTGCACACCATGCGAAAAGTAAGCAGAACATTTGCAGATGGTACCCACGGTACGGAGGTAAAAAATAGAATTTAAAATAAAAAATATTGTTATTCTCACCTTCCGACGTCCCGCGCAGCCTTCCCGACTCTCTCCACACTCCCGGTCCCAGTAAGCCTTTGTGAGCGATGACGTCCGTTCTCGCGGTCATTCGCGCGACGTCATCGCGAATGACCGCGAGACGTCGCGATCCCGCGAGAACGGACGTCATCGCGGTAATTGTCGCAAAGGATTACTGGGACCGGGAGCGTGGAGAGAGGCGGGAAGGATTGCGCGGGACGTCGGAACGTGAGAATAACAATATATATTTTTTTATTATTATTATTTACATTCTATCTTTTACTATTGATGCCGCATAGGTGGCCTCAATAGTAAAAAGTTGGTCACACTCGTCAAACACTATGTTTGACGAGTGTGACCAACCTGTCAATCAGTTCTCCAAGCGATGCTACAGATCGCTTGGAAAACGATAGCAATTCTGCAACCTAATTACGCTTGCAACATGCTAGTTTTCCCGCGGGAAAATCGCGGGAATTTAAAATGCGATTTTCCAGCGGAATGGAATTCCGGAATTCTCGCGGTAATTTCCGCGAGAGTTCCGCTACGTGTGAATCCAGCCTTAGTGTACTTTTTATATGCCATCATTAAAATGAAGCCCATATTTTGAAATCTTGAATGAATGATGAAAGTAAATATATATGTATTTATCTTGGGAGTAAGTTAAAAATTGCAGAAAAAAAAGAATATTATTTCAAAAATTAGATAGAAATTAAAATATGTAATGCCTAAAAAATGTGCCTACTTGCTTACCTAGTTTGTATTTATATTATTTACTATGTATCAGTTCTCTAGAAATATTGAGATATAGTGTTTGATAGAGGTAGAACTAAAATTCTGTGAAACAATACAAAGTCGCCACTAAATATACGTAGCCATTCATGACACATCCACAAGATCCCCTGACCTCCAATCTGCCTGGTGCAGTGGTCACCAACGTATGTGCTCATCTTTCTCCATTCACTATAATGGAAGTTATGAAGACACTTGAGAAAGCACGCCATGGTGTTTGTGTGATTCCCCTATAAAGTAGAAAACCATTAGCACTGTAATATACTGTATATAAAACACAGACACTGGGTGTATAATTTCAGCCATATATGTTGAACTCTGAAATGCTCCGTTGTTTAACAGGAAAAAATAGTTTAG